>NC_066885.1:23107841-23407841 GCF_022985175.1 Labeo rohita | reverse complement strand
CAACATATGAAATTTGTGTTAAAAAAGATTCAAATAATTTTCATACAGTAATTACTGAAATGTAATATAATTATTTCTTATACATTTTTGTTTGTCACAAAGTAATGATTCATATTAATATGATTCATTTTTATATTTTACAATTGAACGTCTAAGGTCTGAGGCAATTATACATCATGTACAATGTGACCTTTATATACAAAAATTATAATAGTCAAAGGCTTTTTAATAAAAATGAATTCCTGGAACATAAAAGTACCCGCAGCTTTGAAATAATGAGAGAGCAAAAATAAGAGTTTTTACCTACGTTTTGCACTCGTTTTATAATAGGTAACATAATAAGTATGAAACCATGTGGTTGAATGCTTACTTAATGTCTAAACAAAGGAAATGTGTACTATATGAAATGTTTTGTGCCAATGTGACTAAGGAATTTCTCTCTCTCTCTTTCACTTCTTTCAGCAATATCTGGCACAGTTCAGTAGGTACACCAAGCATACATCAAAATGACATTCATTCAAAAACATAATATTCATTGCAAACCCGTATACATTTAGGTAATGAGGCAATTATCTCCCCACAGATGTGTGTTTTAATGGCTAGATGGCAGCTAGTGCGGAGACCACATTAAAATGGTTTCGGGAGTCTTTGGAGTGCCTGCAGACAGTGAGGGATTTCACACCATTTTATGAAGAAGACTTTTACATTTCATGCCAAATAATGAATTCTAAAACAAAATCGCAAAAGAAAAAGATGAACCCGGAGAGAATCGTGGGGTGCATTTTAAACACCAGGCTCCAAAGCCTGCCTCAGGAATGTCAATTATAAAGGAACCTGTCACCATCCACGCTGATAAGGCTGGGGATTTAGATTTAACGCTTCACTCAGGAGAGACACCACAATGTGGGCTTCCACACGCACACATACACACACGTTTTGTGCAGCACATTTCTGCCTAGTTTTTTCATCATCATAGTTAATCAATACCTCCAGCACCAATCGATACTGTGAAGCTGGAGGACGATCATTATCCAACGATGGTTGAAAAGTAGTCTGCAAACTTCAAAAATAGAGAAGCAACATTGTTAGGAAGTAACTCCTGCACAGCCACACAGATCAATCAATCTCCAGAGAGGTTAACTACATAGAGGTGACCTGAGTCTACTGTGCAGCAGCCAACACACACACACACACACAAACACTAGACCAGTCAGCAGAACAGGTGTGCATTTGACACCATAACAGAGCAGCAGTCAATGCAGATGAAACGCAATTAGACGGCAGCTCAAATTTTACGCTGTAATGATATTGAACTATTTCGACTCGGGTGACTAAGTGCAGTTGTGTCTTTACAGGTTAATGTTAACAACAAAATTGCTCTGCAAATATTTGCAAACAACAACAAAGAGGTTGTGCAGTAGACTTCTACGTGTTCAACAATAATAAACTATGAAGTATATATGAAATTTAAAAAATGAGTTCACCCAAAAACAAACATTCTGTCATTATATATATGTAAAATATATACACTACCGTTCAAAAGTTTGGGGTCAGTAAGACTTGTAATAGTCTTTAAAGTAGTCTCTTATGCTCATCAAGGCTGCATTTATTTGATTAAAAATATAGAAAAAAAACAGTAATATTGCAAAATGTTTTTACAATATAAAATAATGTTTTTTATTTTAACATACTTTAAAATAGAATTTATTCCTGTGATGAAAAGCTGAATTTTTATCAGCTGTTACTCCAGTCTTAAGTGTCACATGATCCTTCAGAAATCATTCTAATATGCAGATTTATTATTAGAATGATCAATGTTGGATAATATCAACAGTTGTGCTGCCAAATATTTTTTGGAACCTGTAATTTTTTTTTTTTTCAGGATTCTTTCATAAATAACAAGTTTAAAAAGTATTTATGTGTTCATTCAAAATATAAATATTTTATAACAATGTAAATTATTTATTATTAACTTTTAATAAACTTTTAATTATTAACTTAATACATCCTTGGTGAATAAAAGTATTAATTTCTTAAAAAAAAAAAAAAAAAAAAAAGAAACAATAAAAATGTACTGACCCCAAAACTTTTGAACGGTAGTGTATATACTATTCTAGTTTGTAATTAATATTTTGAATTAACTTGTATTTTTAAGTTTAATTTTAGTTTTCATTTATTTTTATTTCCAGTTAGTAAATTTAAAGCTTCAGCATACATTAATGAAAATTAGAAATGTTGCCTTGGCAACTAACTGAAATGTTAAAGTTAAAGTTTTTTATATATATTTTATTTTCAGTTAGTACATTTAAAACTTCAGCATAAATTAATGAAAATAAGAGGGAAAAAATGTTGTAGAAATGCTGACTAAGTTTTTCATATAATACTATCCATTTTATTTTATTTATTTCATTTTGCACAAACAGATATATTATGCAATGTTCATGCAGCTATTTTACATATATTGAATTGTGAGATCTGTGTTATTTTAGGATTATTTATATACTATTCTAATTTTTAATTAATATTTTGTATTAGCTTTTATTTTTAGTTTTATTTTAGGTTTTTTTGTAATTTTGTTATGTGCTTTTGTCTTTTTAAAAATATATATATATATATATATATATATATATATATATAAATATTATTATTATTATTATTATTATTATTATATTATTGTTATATAGGTTTAATTTATCTTTAATTCAGTTTTAATTTTAGTCGTTTTATTTATTTTATTTTTAGTAAAATTAAAGCTTCTGCATAAAATTATTGAAAATTAGAATTTTTAATCTACTATCCACTTTATTTTATTTTATTTCAATTGCCTTTTTTCAGTTTTAGTTTTAATTAATGATAATAAACCGGACTGAGACAAATTCTGTCAAACTCCAACAATAATTTTTTTTTTTTTTTTTTTTTTTTTTAAATAAGAGTGTTATAAAATAGTATGTTTTGACAGGTAAGTGTACAGTATGTGGGGGAAGAAAACGAGAGAGAGACCGAGAGAGATTTTCATCGATTTACAACTTGAATGTCTCTTTCTCACACAAACCTGCTAACATGGTCTTATAAGTAATCCTAGGTATTTGTAGGGAAAGAGTTTTGTGCATTTGCACTGAAATGTTGACATTGCACTGTGATGTACACATATTTTCACACTCATTAAAGCAGCTAGTATTCCCAGCCGGTCTCCCATCCAAATACTAACCGAGCCAAACCTTGCTAAGCTTCTGAGATCATCTCGTGATTTTATGGCTGTTTATTGGTGGAACCAGTTTGGTCAAACATTACCATATGACGTGAAAAATAAATGCACATTACATTTTTTAAAATAAACACATCATCTCAATTCAGTCTCAACCCATTTTGCAGTATCACTTTCACTATCAAGTAAAGTTATTGCATATCTGCGTAGGTGAATGAAAAGACAAACATCTAGGCAAATGATGGCCATCAAATAACCTTATATCGTAAGAGTAAATAATGAGGTGATGATGTGACGTCAGTGCAAATATACAAAACACGCCGAGAAAGAAAAGCCAGGACAAGCAATTTGGGTTCTTCGATTACCAAGCAGCCCCAGAGAAAATAAATTAGCTGCCCATGCGTTCATTTGTTTAGAGATATGTGAGGGTTATGTTGAAATGACCTGCATAATTGCAGTCTGAATATTTATCTGTATCACTATACTCTGTGTTCGTAGTTTAAGTTTCCTCTTGTTTTCCAAGCTCCTCAAGTTAGGGTTTCACATTCATTTCCACGGGTGACCTTTTATATGAAATGCAACATTAGTCTTGTTCTCTGTGGCTTGTCCGATGTGGACAGAGACTAATGTGATGCTTGACCCTCACACTGACCCTCTGCTGGCCACTGCAATCAACTCCACATGCCTCACACTGCTTTGTCCTTTATGGTCAACATACATGATGCATAGATGTAGTTATCACCGTACGCAGTTTTGGTCTTCTGTCCTGTTGCTTCAGGTACTACGGTGATGGATTTGGTATTAGAAAGTGCAGGTATCATTGTTTTGTATCAATATTTCATAGAAAAACACGCACTCGCAACACTTGTTATTGTGTTGGTCCTCCATTGCTACAAGAACTAAAATCCTCATTATATTCGCTAATCGGCTTGTTATATTCAAATGAGTGTGTTTTCAAACAATGCCGCTAAACCACAGAAAATGAAACCATTTTTGAAGCCGAAACGGTGAGTGACAGGTCAAATAGGCTGTCGTATTAGCATCTTAATTTTGCTCATTGTCAGGTGCTGTTCGCGTCCACACTTCAACAGCTGACTAATAAAGGGCCGGGCTCGTGTTACCTAACAAGCTAGCCTTTAGAACCTAATTGCTTTCGGTTCAATAGCTTAAAAAGTAATTAATTACTGGGGCAGATTGTAATGGAGGTTAAGGTGGCATTTTTGCCAAGCTAATGAGATGGTGTGCACACAGGCAAAGCAGATGTGATGGGGTAATGGTGGCCCTGAATACAATTCATCTAGGGCCCTATTTACAGTGCTATTTAAAATTAGTGGAGGGCCCTTCCAGGGAGTATTCATATTAGAAATGATAATAACACTCAAGGGAGGTAACTATAGTTTCCGCCAAAATACCATAGTTACTAAGTCTATTATGTCTACAATGAAACTGTGGTAGGCCTAACTAGGCATTTGCCACAACTGTCATTTAAACTACTATGGATAGATAGATAGATAGATTTTATATTTTACATTATTAATGTAATCAATATTCTGTTAATTAAAGCCAAGTATGAATCGCATCAGGTGTGTTTTTAAGCATTTTACATTTGAAGAGTGCAGATGCAAAACCAGCTAAAAAGCCATCTCGGTCAGTAATGAGATAATGATACTGAGTGAATGCTCCTGACACCTAATATACATCCATCAAGTACTTTTACTTCAAACTCACTAAATTCCAGCCTCAGCCCAATCAGAAGTACCAGTACTTACATAAAAAACTATACAAAGTAGCCAGAAAGAAATTTTCTAATTTTAAAGAAAAACGTCAGATGGATTTAGGGGCTTTTGCATCTGAACTCTTCATTTATTCCAAAATAATAACTCAAGGCAGTAACAATTAAGACCTTATGTTCAGCTATTCTTTTTAATAGTTAACTTTAACTCATTTTCAGATCATTAGTCATGAATGCTTGCTAAATATAGTTCACAGACACAGATTTTTTTTTTTTATTTCACCAAGCTGATTACTCGCTAAAAACTCTCACAGAGCCTGTTTTAGGGATGTAATGATATCAGTATTGTGATATCGCGATAGCAAAGCTATCTCAATATTATCGTGGTCACATGATGATGTTAAAAGATAGGACATGAGATGCATTTTTTTGTAAGTCTGTTTTCACTGAAGCTGGAGTTTTTCTTCAGAATAAAAGCTGTACTGTCATTTCTGTCAAAATGAAAGCTTAAAAGTGCAGTATGAATTGCTGACTTCTAGTGGTTTAAATATTACAGTCAGGTCCATATATATTTGGACACGGACACAATTTTAATTTTTTTAGCTCTGTATGCCGACAGAATAGAATAAAATAAAACAATCAAGAAGAAATTGAAGTGCAGACTTTAAGCTTTAATTCAAGGGGCTGAACATAAATATAACATAAAATGCTTAGGAATTGCAGCCATTTTTATACACAGCCCCCACATATTCAAGGGCTCAAACGTAATTGGGCAAATAAATTTAATCATAAATAAAATATCCATTTCAAATATTTTGTTGGGAATCTTTTGCAGACAGTGACTGCCTTAAAGGGGTCATCAGATGCAAAGTTCCCTTTTACATGTTGTTTGAACATTAATGTGTGTTGGCAGTGTGTACACAACCACCCTATTATGATAAAAGTCCATGCAGTGATTTTTATTTAATCTGTAAAAATAATTTCCCCTTTTTCAAATCAAGCCATTTTCAGCATCTTGTCTGTGTGACAACACACTGACAGAGGCCGCTTCCACGATAGTTGATTGACATGAGCGTCTTACCCTACACCCGCCTTGAATAAGCAGTAACAGTCCCATCACCATTGTTTCGATGCCAGAACAGGGACGTAGACAAGAATGGCTGGTGTTGTGTTGCTGGATGTAATAATGAATATAGTGGTCATCATTTACTCCCGACATCTGAGCCGCTGAAGATGCAGTGGATTACATTTGTTTGTGAAGGGAATGCACCTCCCGATCTACATATATCCGTCTATGTTTGCGCGAATCATTTGTGATCCAGCTTCACTTACAGCAGAAGTGAGTATAAGGGTTTTTTTTAATGAATCTTTGCAATCGGCTGTCCTAATAACGCGCTATTTAGCAAGTTTCGTGACTAAACACAGCTAAATGCGGCTAAAGTAAACAGGCTCGTCACTCCACAGAGAAGAGAGGGGCGGGGCAAGCAGAGCTCATTAACATTTAAAGCAACATCGACCAGAACAGGATGATATTTGCAGAGCTGATTTTGGCAAGGTAAAAAAGGTGTTTTTACACTACCGTTGAGAAATTTTAACCGAAGCATGTTATAGAATTTTCATTAAGACCCTAAAGTATCATATCAACTTGCAGAATATGGGCATCCGATGACCCATTTAAGTCTGGAACTAATGGACTTCACCAAAGACTGGGTTTCCTCCTTTGTAATGCTTTGCCAGGCCTTTACTGCAGCTGACAGTTGTTTGTTTATTTTTCTCTTCAGCAAGTAGAATGCATGCTCAATCAGACTGAGATCAGGAGATTGACTTGGCATTTAGAGAATATTCCACTTTTTCACCTTTAAAAACTGTTGGGTTGCTTTTGCTGTATGTTTTGGGTCATCGTCCATTTGTTCTGTGAAGCGCTGTGCAATCACCTTTGCTGCGTTTGGCTGAACATGGGCAGACAGGATATTCTTGTACACTTCAGAACTTATCCGGCTCCTTTGTTTTCTGTCACATTATCAATAAACACCAGTAACCCAGTGCCACTGGAAGCCATGCATGATAATGCCATCACACTGCTCCACCAGCTATCACAGATGATCTTGTATGCTTTGGATCATGAGGTGTTCCAAGCCTTCTTCATACTTTTTTCTTCCCGTCATTCTGGTACAGGTTGATCTTAATTTCAGCCATCTGAAGAATGCTTTTCCAGAAGTGGTCTGGCTTTTTAAGATGTTTTTTTGGCAAAGTCTTTTTGGCATTGTTTGCACCTTATAGTGAAACCTCTGTATTTGCTCTTGTGAAGTCTTCTCTTGATTGTGGACTTTGACAGACGCCTACCTCCTGTAGAGTGTTCTTCACTTGGCTAAATGTTGTGAAACAGTTTTTCTTTACCATGGAGAGGATCATCTAATCATCCACCACTGTTGTCCTCTGTGGACGTCCAGGCCTTTTTATTTTGCTAAGCTCACCATTGTGTTCTTTTTTTTTTTCTCAGAATATACAAAACTGTTGATTTGGCCACCCCTAATGTTTCTGCTATTTCTCTGATGGATTTCTTTTGATTTTGAACCCTAACAAATGGCTGGTTTACTTGCATGCAGAGCTCCTTTGATGTGGGTTCAGAGCAACAGCTTCCAAATACAAATGGTACATTTAGAATCAAATATATATGGACCTGACTGTATATGTATATGTAATATTCATTTTCATTTATTTTGCAGTGCAATTGTTTTACAATATATGGGTATTACTGTCAGTGTTGTTGTTGTTGAGTTATTATTATATTCTAATTTGTTTGGCTTCCTAAAACACCAGTGTGAATGTAAATTAGACTAAGGAGACGTTTACACAACAACATTTTCTGCCAAAAATGGGAAACTTTTTGTGCGTTCTGCCTGTTCGTTTACATGACAGCAGCTTTTTGGGGACTGAAAACGCATCATTTTTAAAACGGGTTGCAAAGTGCAAGTTTTTGAAAACGTCACAGTTATCGTTTTTTTTTGTAAACACCCAATACAGGAATCTTCGAAAAATGTGATGTCATGCGCATGTGTAGTACGTGTTAGGTATGTAGACATGCGGAGTATGTGTAGATTTTAAAGGCAAGCATGAACAAACAGCGCTCCAACTATTGGCCTGGCATACAATGTTTTTGTGGATAAACACGAATCGTTTTGAAAACGTTGACATGTATACTTAAAATTTTTTTAAAAACCTAAGGGAAAAGAGGGTTGAGTCTCCTTTAAACTTACCCCCCACAAAACTCACAGCATGCTTTAGGGGTCTGTTAAAACTCAATGGGCTCAGGGGAGGCGAGAGAGATGCGGACTCCCACTGTAACTTTACCGGCTAGTGTCACTGTTGTACAATGTTTCTTTAGAAAAGTTTGTGATTTATACGCACTTTAATGTTATATTTTGTAATGTTGGATTTGGTTTATTTTTGTACTTTACATTTTTTCCTCACTGCCTCCCTTGCCTCCTCAGAAGAAACGCCCCTGATAGATGCTGTAAATTTACAACATGAAGTGAATGCACCAATGAACAGATAGAGAAATAGACAGATATACTAGTCAGATAGACAGTTTGCAATGCACAGGAAAGAATGGAAATCTTCAGGCCAGGAAGGAAGGACATGCTGTGTACGTGTGTGACTTTGGGGAAGATTAGGCGTCTTCACCTTTAAACAGGGCTGGAGATAGTCTTTCAAGAGGAGGGGAAATAGCTTGGCTCAGCAGTTTGTTTTCATGGGGCTTTGAGAGCTTCCTCTGGTTGGTTCAGGTTGCCTGGCTCTCAGGCAGCAGAAGCGGCTCATTGTCTCCTCCTTACAAAAGGAAGATCACAATGATCGACAGAGCAGTTAGTCAGTGGAGCTTTATTGGCAGCGTCACAACCCCCCCTGGCCAGGAGCCGCTGTGAGCACTGGAGGTACGTGTCCTGTCAGACATACATCATTCTGAACAATCTGTATTATAGACTGTTTGCACATATGAATCATTTAGGTATAATACTATTAATTAAATGTGACACAGTCAAGGTGTAGATTTGTGTGACTACCAAAAGGTTATCAGATCTATCATAGTTTTCAGTTCAGGCTTGATATTTAGTTCATCGTAAGCTCCAAAAAGGTATATGGAGGACCTGTTGAACCTTCCTTTACACCATCGCATTTCAGGCCTTTTTGGCAGATCTCTTAGGGTTTACCTGGGTCTTCAAACCATGCAAGAACAAAGGAGCTGGCAGACCTTGATCTTGGTTTAAACTGAGGTTTGATCAAAGATAGGGTCTTAGGTCCCATCCTGAGGGCCTGAAATGTGCTCTTCCCCAGTCTGTCAGAGCAGAGGTCATCTCCAGTCCTCAGTGAGGATTAGGGAAGAGAGACAGCGAGAGAAAGGTTTCACCTGTCTTTTTTCTCTCATGCAGCGGGTTATATAACACCTAACTGCCCCATAGTAAGTTCCCTGAAAAAAGTTTTTTTTTTTTTTTTTTTTTTTTTTTTTGCGGCAGTCCTTCACTTGGCTTATGATTCTTTGTATTTTAAAGGGCCTTTGCTATGCCAACTATGCGATTCTCAAACGCTCAAAGCAGTTCAAAGATTCAGTCCCTATAAACCCCTCCTTTCCATGAGCCTACTCTGCTCTGATTGGTCAGATGGCCCAGTCTGTTGTGATTGGTCTACTGCCTACAACATGTCAGAACGCACCGAGATTAGATAAGCAGTCGTCAGTATAGTGATGTGTTTGAGGGCAGGTCAAGTTGCCTGTGGCCGGCCAATATAGAATATAGGCATTATACAAATATGTTACCCCATGAAGTGTAGCTGTTACAGAAGTGGTAATTAAATTACTGACGACTCGTTTGGGCTGTACAGAGTCGATTTTCTTTTGGGAGACAGTAACTTTATTTATTGCACACTTTTAACTTTATACATTTGCAGATCTTTTACATACACATACACTGTAAAAAAACAATAAAAAAACTATTTATTGAATCAACTTAAAATAATTTGTAACCCTGCTGCCTTGAAATTTTAAGTTCAGACAACTTAGATATTTGAGTTGACTAAACTAAAAATTTGGTTGGTTAAATTTAAAATCTGGGTTTGTTACCCAGCTGCCTTAAAATTTTAAGTTGAATCAATTCAATTATCTTAGGGAAATTTTAAACAAGTTCTTTATGATCTACAGATCAACATATTGGTTTCTGGATTCTTTATTTTTCATTATTGCATTACCTCTTATCACTCTTGTATGTATGTTTTTCTTAAAATAGAGGTTTCTTGTCTCTGCTGTTCGTAAGCTCCTTCAGTAGCTGTGGTCTACTAAAAACCTCAAAGACATCAGGAGACAACAAAGACGCAGATCTTTAGAAACTCTTATTATTGCTAAGAAAAGCAGTGAAGACTTACATCGCTTCCCTTGTTGCCCTTTGACTGAAAATTACAACGAAAAAAAAAAACAGCACAATGTGGCATCATACGAGCATTTTATTTTCTGAGTTGTGGTAAAAATAGCAATAGGTAGCGCCATCAAAATAATGGCATCCCCATAGTCCAAAATATGTATAAAACGTTTTTTTTTTTTTTTAAGTTACCTAAGTCTTTCATGGCTTTTTCATGAAATACTACATATTTCAGTAAGAGACATGATTTATGTTTATTAGGCCATACAACTCCCGGGGTTCTGATTTTTAGCAGCCATTACGTCAGTCTTCAGTGTCACATGATCCTTCAGAAATCATGCTGATTGGGTGTTTAATAAATGTTGAGTTATAACTAGTTGTGCTGCTAAATGTGTTTAGAGAAAGAAAGAAAGAAAGAATGAAAGAAAGACAGTGGATGTAACTCAGTAGTCACTTTTACCAACTAAACCAATGAAATTGTAATAAAAACTGCAAGGTTACCTTTGTTAAATTTACCACATTATTTCTTTCCACAATGCATATAATCATGATTTTGGCTATGATGTAACAGGGTTACAACTAAATAACATGGAATAATCAAATAGAACTTTTTACAGGGTAAGCCAAAAAATTGCCCGCAGTTCGATATAGATTTTGTTCACACATTACCTCTAAATGGAAAAATGACAATAAAATTTATGGGAGAAGTTGTGTGTGTAAAAACTTGTTTACAAAAATGTTTACAAAAAATAGAAGTACATGAAAAGTGAAAAACAGCAAGACCAGTCAAATAAAAAATACAATACATTATGTTGCTATTCATTTAATAATCGCTGGCAGTGTAGTCTACTGAGGTTCTGATGCATTGGCAGGCGCTGTAGAACTAGTTGTTAAGCTTCGCACACGACGCGTCCTGCGAGGGAGAAAAGCTAGCTGAGACTCTGGCCAAACAAGCCCAAGGGCCTTTGCTCTGCAGCCAAATTAGATTAAAAACAACTTGTCTCTGCCGCAAATGAAAAAAGGGGAAGCAGTTGACTGTGTCAGGCCGAGGAGAGGCAATTCCTGTTGAGAAATGGAGACGTGCACTTTCTCCCTGCATATTCAAATACGAGCTCCCACACAAACATGTTGGGTTTTCTTCTCACACGCACTCGTTCTCAGCGGCCATCTCTCTTTACTTCTGAAGCTGACATTCCTGGCAGGCAGGGAGCTTTGAAGTGGGCAGTGTGTGAAAGGGCTCCCGTTACAAGGCCGAGCCCTGAGAAAGAGGATCCGTCTGGTGGTGGAGAACAACACTGGCTCAAGGGTTAATCAGGAGTCCAGCACACTACGCACTCTGTCCCCTGCTCACAGCTGTAACAAGACTCTGTATTTGGAGGTTAAGAAAGACCAGAGCTTTGAAGTTGAGTGGCAGCCGTGGATTGGACCAGAAGATGAGAAGACTTTTCCCTCGTAGCTGTCTGCGTCTCATACGCATACACAAACATACAACAGGTCAAAGGGTGTGCAGTGTTATTGCGTCTGTATGTACACGTGCTTTTGTGCATGCGTGTGTTATTAAAAGAGCCTGAGTAATCTTTCTCTAACCTTTTCCATCCCTGACCTGAGGAGTGGATCATCAGCCCCCCTGTGGCTTTCTCTTCCTAAGATGCTTTAAAGTTTCCTTTAAGATAAGATTTGAACCCAAAACATGGCTGAATTAGAGTCATAATCTATTTGTCTGGACACTGAACACCACCCAGTCACGTTTCGTCATTTTGTATCATTTGATGTGTTTAATGTGCATTTTTTGAGACAAGGGCTGTTCGCACATGACCACTAAGTCCCCGAACTCAGCGGCTATGGCCCAAGCTAATATAAATTAAATGCTATTTGCCTGCCCTCTCTTGCTGTTTCAGTTGAAATTACGCCAACACGTAGAATAACGCAGCGTTTCAATGCATTTCAGTGGACCTTTAGGTAGTGTTTATAAGCGCAGTGCTGCTTTGTTTACAGCGATAACCAAGGAAACGCTGTACTGCTGCTGTTTCATAAGCGCCACCTGCTGGCAGAGAGTGAATTTGCAGTTCTCATTCAGCCCTTTTGCTGTTTCGTGCAGATATGTTTTATGTAGTTTTGTCTCACAAAAAAAGTCAGACCATTCTGTTTTTGCTTCAAATTTCAAAATTTTACAATCTAATTTAGATTAAAAACTGCTCTGGATTGTGATTAAAAACTGCGGTTGTCTCTAATTTTAAATGGAAAGAACACAGGCAAAGCCTTAGTTTGTTTAGGCTAGATGAAGAGATTCATTTTATTAGTTGTATTCATTTATTTGATTTGTCATTTGTTTTAAAAGTTCAAAGTAGTTTTATCATTTGACATATGTCAATTTCAAGCACAGAATTTTTTCCAATAAAAGGGCATCTTTTCATTTAGAATTTGTCTTGAATCTCATTTTGTAACAAAAAAAAGGGTGTGAATCATATTGCAAAACTCTAATTTGCAGGCGCAATCAGATAATTGGAACAAACCCATATAAAAACAAGCACTGGAGATGGTACGAGGCCTTTGCTGTCTCTGTGCAAACGCTTTGACACACAGCACAATACACACCTGAAGCTCCCCCTGAGTTGCAAACCCCACACGAGACGAAAGATGCCCACATCAACAGCACGGTTGGCTAATGGCAATCTCATACTGACATGGAGCCATTATTCTGAAATTATGAAACCATTAGCGCTGTTCAGCCAGCATGGCCAACATGCATGTTCACATACAAATAGCTTTTATTTTCACTCTACGCTTGGATAACAGAGAGGTGGCGGTTTGAATTTTCCTAATAACGCAATGAAAAGAGATTTAAATAGGGAGTGACGAAATGTCGAAGGGACCACAACACTGCGGCTGAAAACACATTTAGGAATAAATTACAAATTTCATGCCTCGGCCGCGTTCTTTATCAAAACTCACACAAAGACTATCAGAGGACAGCGGTAATGACATAAATATTCATGAGTGTGCTCACCTCAGAATAACAAGCATATATGTTTTCTTAATTATGTCCCCAGTTAACTTTGATAATTCTGCTATTGTGCTGAAACTGCAGAGGAAGTTTTGAAATGGCTATGAATTAGCTTTAGAGGAGACAAACAAGACCTTTTTGTTTGTTTCATTCATACAAACATTCTTGTTTTGCAGGTATAATTTTAATGAGAGGCTTTTGGTATTGAAGTGAATTTTTTGTTTAAAGATATTAATTTATTCGTTTATTCATTTATGTTTGTCTGTCCTTGGATTTCCTAACTGCACAGTGCCACACTGATCTATGTAAACGTAACATATTCTCAGTAAACTCCTCCTAAATCCAAACATAAATCTGGGAACTCACAGCAAAGATCTCCTTGGGAAATACGGTGAGTTCAATGTTCTTGTATGAGTCCATAATTCACAGATGATTCCAGAATACACAGGTTACATTAATCATGGGCAAAACATGCCAAGGTAGTTCATACTGCATTGTCAATGACCTGTGAGAGTTAGTGGAAAAGTTTCTGGCAGCCATACATACATCGTCTCCTGTTCCTCAACACTGCCAAGACTAATACCACTGGCGTGTGTTGATGCCGTTTCTCTTTTTGACATACACAAGATCTTTGATATGTGAACTGGACATAGACCTTATTGTGACCTAGATATATATCTCACCAGTCACCAGTAACATGAACAGCCTGGTGGGCAGCATTCATCATGGTATCAAAACACAACTGAAAGCACAAGATTGGGTTAGTTCATCAAAAAAATGACAATTTAGGGTATCAACTTGAAATTCTGACTTTTTTCTCAGATTTGCATGATATAAATTTGCATTTGGGAGAAATAAAGTCAGAATTGTGAGATAAAAACTTTCTAAGAAACAAGTTAGAATTGTGAGTTTATACCATGTAATAATGTCATTTTAACTCACAGCTTCGAGTTTATATCTCACAATTCTAAGAAAAAATGGCAGAATTGTGAGAAAAAAAGGCAAAATTGTGAGTTTTTATCTTTGTAACTTGTGAGTTTATATCACAATTCTGAGTAGAAAAGTCAGATACAAACTCACATTTGTAAGAAATTTGGAAGAAAAAAAGTTTTTTTATTGTTATAATTTGTGAGTTTGTATCTCACAATTCTGAGGAAAAAAGGTCAGAATTGTGAAACAAACTCGCATTTGTGAGAAAAAAGTCAGAATTGTGGATTTTTATCTTTATAACTCACAATTGTGAGTTTATATCAAGAAATTTGCGAGAAAAAAGTCAGAATTGCGAAATATAAATTCGCATTTGCAAGAATAAAGTCAGAATTGAGAGATTTTCTTTATAACTCACAACTGCAAGTTTCCTTCACAATTCTGAGAAGACAAGTTAGATAAAAACTCACATTAATAAAAAAAAGTCAGACCTGTAAGTTTTTAATCTTTATAACTCATGAGTTTGTATCTCGCAATTCTTAGAAAAATATCAGAATTGCAAGAAAATAGTCAGAATTACGAGATATAAACTCGCATTTGCAAAAATAAAGTCAGAATTGTGAGTTTTTATCTTTATATCTCACAATTCTGAGAAAAAAAGTCAGAATTGTAAGAAAATAGTCAGAATTGTGACTCAAATATCACAAATCTGAGAAGAAAAGTCAATTCTTGTAAGAAATTTGTGAGAAAAAAATCTTTATCTTTTATCTTTATAACTCTTGAGTTCATATCTTACAATTCGGAGAAAAAAAGTCAGAACTGCTAGATATAAACTTGCATTTGCGAGAATTGTGAGGTTTTATCTTTGACTCACAATCGTGAGTTTCTATCACAGTTCTGAGAAGAAAAGTCAGATACACTCACATTTGTAAGAAAAAAAGTCAGAATTGTGATTTAAAAAAAAAAAAATCTGAATTGCGAGATGTAAACTCACAAATGCGAGAAAAACAAGTCTGAATTGTGAGACAAAAACTCTAAATTACTTGTTTTTTTTTTCCTTCCAGTGGCGGAAATGGGTTTCCTTACAAGTGTAATTAAATGACTGTAAAAATTTAATACAGTGTAACCATAGAGTAAAAAAAAAAATGAAATTTTCAAACTTGCTTTCCATATTTATTTAGTGTTCATTCATTCATTCATTCTTATACCCCACATGACATTTAACAGCATGAACTAATGTTGCCTTATCATAAAAGGTCAAATTCTCTGATATCTGAGGAGACTTACATTTTTGACCCTGAAATTTAAGTTTATGTATGAATACCATTTTCACTTTTTTTATGCAAGTGTTCCATGAGTGGCATCTTTCCGCTCATCGAACACTGATGTGGCAATGTTCAGAGAATGCCACAGATGCACACATTCGTAACGCATTGGCATCACCAGTTACATTCTCCCTTTAAGACTCCAAAATCCCAGCTGAATCCCAGCAGGAGTCGCATTCTAAGATATTGATCGGCAGTAATCTGTTTTCCTGGTGTGGGTGGTGGGAGAGACGGCCGACCTGCGAGTGGGGTCAGCGAGGCCAGATTCCCTCTTCAACCGGGCAAGAGCCATGCCACGTTGATAAATGAGCATCATGACTACCGTGTCACTCCGAGCGCATTAGCACACACGACTGCGATTCGCATTAAGCCGTCCAACACGTTTGGCTCTTGTAGTTGTTTGCCCGCTGTGATGTATTTGATGACGGTAAATGAACACAGTTACAGTGCGTGTTGCGTGGCGAGAAACATTCAGTGGCCTGCTGCCCCTGTGGGACTGCTAGCGCGCATTGCCTTTTTTGTTTACAAAGTTGTTTGAATATTAAGCAGGGCCATTTTTCCAGTCATAATGAAGCAACAATGCATAGCCACACATCTGCACATTTACATATTGCACTGTAATTTAGCTTCAGCTCTTAATTTCCTGCCTCATGCGAGGCGAGAGCACGGTGGGCGCTGATTTGCATAGGCTGCAAGGACGGCCAGGGGGAACGTGTGGCTCTGTGCGGCGCTGTTTGTTTACCAATCATTTGCATTGCATGTAAACAACATCAGAGTAATGGTCTGGAGCCTCACGCACTGCCAGTTGTCCGCGCGTTCAAAGATGGGAGGCGCAAAGCGCCGGCGCTCACAGATGGAGTTAGCGGATCCGGAAATCTACATCATCTCCCTAGGAGCTGTTGTAAACATGGAAAACATGGGAATTTGTGTATGGATTTCGAGTCCAGGCTCCAAACGAATGTACAATATGCCACTTTTTGCTCTCATAATGTGTCAGACGGCTCCAACTGTGTTCAGCAGACAGACAGTGATCAATACATTTAATCAGCACAGCCAGTGTCACACACCATCAGAGCGTGATAATGCGGCAGGCATCTTTAAGGCACAGAACACACACATACGCGCAGAAAGGGGCTTCAGAGGTCCACTGAAAATTTGAATGAAGCCTCAGTGGGTTTTAGTGAATCATAGTAAATCAAGATTAAATTGCTTGGGAGGTAGTGTTTCAAAAGAGAAATCTGAGTATTGACAAGGGGTAAGGATTATTTATGGAAATCCCTACTGTTTGACCAAGCCAAGATCATTGCATTCTCATGCAGAAGCATAGAGCTAAGCTGAGCTGAGTTGTTGTGTGAGAGTGAATGAGTGGCATGAAATTGAGACATAAATGTGTTTGTAGATTCTGTGTGAGAAGAAATAAGCATGGAGCACTGAGGTGTCTCTTCAAAGTTAGGAACAGATAATCCAATCTGATGAGACTTTTAGGGGAAGGTGTCTGTGACTGTTATGTGTAATCCATCCACAAAGAAACATAACACATCATATTCTTGTGTAATCTCATTTATAGTTTTTGTGAAATTCATCTATCACAGATTTAAACTTTTTTAGTGACTTGGAACTATTTTACAGTACCTTAATTGTTCATACATTTGCATTGTCTATTTTCAAATATGTTCAGATGTTATTGTTTTAGCCACAATTTAAATCCTTATATATGAATTTCTATATTTAAAACATTTTATATTTATTGAATAGAAGTGATGTATACTTCCAATGTTTTCTAATATTTTCCTTTTTTTTTTTCTAACAAGTTATATTGTGATATCATTTAGAACATAATTTATTCTAATAAGTTATATACAATATAATTCTCTTTTTTGCAGTATGTGATTTATGAGGAAAATAAAGAAAAATCAAAGAAATATCCCCTGTAAGAAAAAAAAAAAAAAAGTATGTAATTTACAAACAAATAATTCTGTCAAATGTTTAAAAAGTGTGAATAATTATGTATTTACACTAGTGAAAGTGTAAAAAGTGTGTTTTAAGATTATTTTGTAAAAGTCCACAGATGAAATCAGTGGACACACAACTATAAATTATTTTATTTCAGATTTTTGTTATATAAAGGTCACTTTAAAAGTGACTTATAACTATTTTACAGTACCTTAATTGTTTATACTTGCATTGTTTATTTTCAGGCATGTTCAGATTGTATTGTTTTACCCAAAATTCAAATCTTAAAAGATGGGAATATAATAATAAAAATATGAATTTATATGCTTAAAAACATTCATATTTATTGTGAAAACATGAAAACATTAATTATGTTTAAAACATAATTTATTCCTGTGATGGCAAAGCTAAATTTTTAGAATTTTCTAAATTGTCATTACTCCAGTCTTCAGTGTCACATGATCTTTCAGAAATCATTCTAATAAGTTTCTTGCCACTTTTTGTAATATTATAAATGTTTTTGTTGTTGTTGTTGTTGTTTCCTGTAATTTTTGGTCGATTTTGTTTAAAATATCCCTTTAAAAAAAAGTGTGTCATTTACAAACAAATAAGAATTTCATCAAATGTTTAAAAAGTATGAATAATTATGCATTTTGGATCCAAAAAAATGCTAGGAAAAAAAAATGCTGTGACTTTTGTGTATTTACTGGTGTTTATACTTGAATTGCTTATTTTCAGGCATGTTCAGATTGTATTGTTTTACCCAAATCCCAAATCTTAAAAGATAGGAATCCATAATAAAAATATGAATTTCTATGCTTAAAAACTTTCATATTTATTGTAATATGATTTATTCATGATTTATAATTTATTCATGATTTATAATCTATTCCTGTGATGGCAAAGCTGAATTTTCAGAATTTTCTAAATTGTCATTACTCCAGTCTTCAGTGTCACATGATCTTTCAGAAATCATTGTAATAAGTTTACTGCCACTTTTTGTAACATTATAAATGTATTTTTCCCCCTTTCACTTTTGGTCAATTTTAATTCTTGATAGATAAAAGTACTGTTTTCTTGGAAAAATCCATTATATAACCCATTATGTATATCTATTTGTTTTTAGAGAAGAAAAAACAAGTTAAATATCCCTTTTAAAAAAAAGTATGCCATTTCCAATAATAATTCCGTCAAATGTTTTTTAAAATGGGAATAATTATGTACACAAGAAAAAAAAATGCGTGAAAAAAAAACATTTTTTTTTCCCACATTTTCATTGCACTGTGACTTTTGTATATCTACTGTTCGACATTATAAATAGACACTAGTGAAAAATAAAATATTTTCTAGAAGTCCACAGGACAAATCAATAGACACACAACTATGAATTATTTTATTTCAGATTGATGGGTTGGAGTAGCCATGCAGCATATCAGAAACAGAAACTGAATGTCCTTCAGCTGAATGTACACATCGTTTTGAAGCATCGCATTGATCTTTTAAAGCATCTACACATTTGTTGATTATAATGGGAAGGACCACTTTTTGTACCATGTAGTTTTGTTTTTACATTATAGGTTTGACACCAGCTAAGGTAGTTTTTTCTCAGTGGATATGTGAATCTTCACCGTCACCGTATCGGCGAAACAGAGTTCTTTACTGACACAGATGCTGAAGTTTTTTTCATATTATACACCGTGGTGATTAGCATACAGGCCTACCTGATCCCATCCACATACTTTTCTTTGTTTCTCGCTGTTTCCCTCCTGCTGTATCTCAAACAAGCACAGACACACCACGACGGCTGATACTTTAAAAAAATGGCTCTCATTTCCTTGGACAGGCCCGTGTGTCCACTCCCCCAGATCTCTGCTGCACTTCCATTTCATGGTGCATGGCCCCGGCGTGTGATTATTCCACTCTCTCAGGTACAGGGGGAGTTAATGTCTGAGGAAACTGATGTCCCTGTCAGCTGCCTGCCTCTCCTCCCCACACGACCTCCCACCCCTCTCTGTACTGAGCTTGTCACCGCACACGCTGCCGCATCGCCAATATGACAGCACCCCCTCACAAATACACGCATCCACTCACGCGTGGTCCCGCCTAACTATCAATTCTCCACACAAGCGAACAGAGAACCGGGAAGCATATGCCACCAGCCCTTGATCCCCTGGCCTGCATTTACATTCTCTCCATGGAGTATCAGCTGGTTAGATGCAGCTGAAACCGTACGTATAGACCTGTAAACATAAGCCTGCTGTAAACACAACATAAACAGCCACAGCTGCCATCTGCCTGACAAAGATGCAAGATAACCAGCAGTTATCAGATGAAGTCATTCTCTGCTAAAGTAAGTGCTTTTAGGTGTCTACTTGACAGGAAGAGAAACATGTAGAGTCTACATTGTATTTCCTGTCAGTATGTGCTCTACTGAATCTCTTTCCTATTTTACAAAGGCTTCTGGATCCAAATTTTCATTGTCTTTCTCTTTCATATATATACATTGCTTGTTATAATTAGGCTGTTGTTACAACAACAGCAGTTGCAACTGTGATATTGCTTTTATATAACATTCGTGTATGATTTTTGGTCATAGTAACACAGCTGCAGAACATGTTTGTTAGTCCTGTATTTGAGCCCTTAAAGGGATAGTTCGCCCAAAAAATTCAGTCAATCACCCGCATGTCATTCCAAACCCTTGAGACCTTCGTACACAAATTAAGATATTTTTGATGAAATCCGAGAGCTTTCTGTCCCTGCGTAGACAGCAATGCACCTGACATATTCAAGACCCAGAAAGCAAGTAAGGACATTGTAAAAATACTCTGTGTGACATAAGTGATTCAGTCATGAGTTTTTAAGCTGCAAGAAAATGTTTTGTGCACAAAGAAAACAAAAATAATTACTTTTAATAATTCTGAATAACAATTCTTCTCTTTGGTGTCTGTCAACCACATTAAGGTTGATCCACTGATGTCACATGGACTATTTTAATGTTGTCCATAATTATCTTTCTGGGCCTTGAACGTGGTAGTTGCATAGCTGTCTATGCAGGGTCAAAAAGATCTCAGATTTCATCGAAAATATCTTCATTTGTATTCCAAATATGAAGGAAGGTCTTACGGGTTTTGAACGGGTGAACTAACCCTTTAACAGTATGATTACATTCACACACAGTTCAGTTTTAAACATGCTTTATTCCATTTACTTCCATTTATATGCATGTATAAATATAATTATGGGAAATTCTGATTGTAAAAGAACAAACTTTAAATCTGTCAGATTGCAGTGTTGCATATTTGTACATTTTGGATGTATTATATGTTGAATTTTTATTATTTGTCATTTGAAGTTTTTAAATGTAGTCTTCCACTGGAACTTCTCACATAAGTGTTGTGGTCTGCATGCAACTCAAATGCTCTTCTCTTTACTAAGGCATAAAAGCTGCTGTCGGTTATTAAAGATTTGACAGATAAAATTGGATTTTTGTGCATCAAATGTGAGACTTTCTCATTTTTTGGACATCACAGTCTTTGATATTAGGCTACAAAATTTTAGTCACAGTTGCACACTTTAATAAGTAAATTGTCAGTTCCAAACATTGACAGAATGAATGTAGTCATCTGTTCCAATGACTTGAGCTACAAACAAAACCACAAGCAACACAAAGGCTTTCCCGAATAATTCTGTGTTTTTGAACAAATTTTTTGAGAGACCACTTCAGAGAAAGACAGACACTTGTTTGGTTTCTGAATTAATTAGCGTTTTGAATGAACAAGTTGAGTGAATAATTCAGTGACTCATTAAAAAATGTATCTTGTTTCTTTTCTGAACTTTTTGTTTGTTTTTTGCTTTTGTTTTGTTAGTGACACTTTAGAATAGGAATCACGTTCACTATTAACTATAATTACATACACATTCATTGTAATTAGATGTTATTTTACACTAAGTGAAAATAGCATATTTTCTTAGCAATAGATCCTATTTACCCTAAGTGCAAATGCACTAAATTTTATTTACATTATGTAAAAATTGCAGTATTTTCTGCTATTTATACTACTTATTGCAAATAGTGGCAAATATCTGCACCTCAGTATTGTAGTATATTATAAAACAGTAAGCAATAATGAAGTATTGAGCGTAAATGGTCATTTTTATTAAAATTATTAAATAGATGCCCCCCTATTGGGACAATAAAGCCCTTCCTACACCTAACCCTACCCAATACTTTATCAACTTTATTTCCTTTTTTATTTTTATTTTCCTCCATTTTATTGAAAATAAATGCCTTTGTGATGTGATATGAGATGTGAAAAGGGAGAAGAATGAGTTCAGCAAAGGTGGATTTGAACTCAGGTCGATCGTGTTCTTACTATTAATTATTCACGTGAGTAGATTACATACAAAGTCAAAGCAAAGACACGAATAGAGGCGAATTTGCATTGGGCAATGCGAATAACGCGAAATGCGTGGCGTGTTTGCTGCGAACGCTCGATATTCGCCTCAAGTGCATCTTTCGCACAAGCTCAAAAATTTCATCTTGAGCGGAAAATTTGCATGATGCGTTCTCACGCAAGCCAATCAGTGAAGACCTTACTGAAAAGTCCGGTTAAACCAGCTAATGGAAGAGAGCATTATTGTAGCCAGAAATTTATAATATAGGTATTTGGAGCATAGATAACAATTAAAATCATTAATTAAATTATTAGCATGGCTACAGAGATGCTGCTAAAAATAAAATAATAATAATAATAATGTCAATGTATATACAGCAGAAAAATATAACACACATTAATGCAGGATTAATAGGCTACTCATCCGCCTCTGGATGGTGCTGTGAACCCAGACACGTCACCGTTTGGCTTTCCAGCATATTTGGGACTTCAGCAGCAGGTATAAAGCAGCGGCCTTAGTTATCTCTATCATGGTTTATTGCGCCTTGTTGTTATTCACGCAAGTTTGGTGTGAACGCACCATAATAATCAACTAATCAATAATTAACTAATCAATAAGCTAATGATAAGCTAATCAATATGCATAGTAATGAGTAACTAGTTAATAGTGAGAATTGGACCTTAAAATAAAGTGTTAAAGGTTTGTTTTAGTTTTTTTGGTTGCGTGATTTAGAGGACAGCCACTTATCTCCACATACACTGAAATGTCCCAGGTGTTTCTTGACTGTATGTGCACGCTTGGAATGCCACACATCCAATAACTTGTTTGTTCTCTGAATTAATTAGTGGTTTGAATGAATATGTTGAGTGAATGATTCAATGACACATTTATAAAGATCAATTGACAATTTGATTTGAATTTGATTGACAGGCAGTCTGACTAATCTAATGTCGAATCCACCATTTTCATCAGTGGTCTTGAAAAATATAGTATATGTGTATAGATGTCCTTCGACAGTTGAAACAAGATTCCCTTTGATGTTCATTCATGGTTATACATGCTATAACTAGTAAAGAAGATCAGATAATTAGTTCACATGCCGCTTGAACTGTCAAATGACAACATTTTAAAGCTTAGACCTAAAGTAATCTGCTCTGTCTTGTTTGTCAGTGCGTTGTCCGTTTCTTCTTTGCTCCGCAATGTATTTTTCACTGCATGAGAACATGATGTGTGAGAGCGCCATGACTTGTCAGACATAGCAACCAGTGGCGATTTCTTTAAGACTGCAAGGGAAGCTCAGCTTTCCCTATAATGTCACAAAATTAATGGTCAAATTATGTACTATTGTATTAACATTTTATTGACTAAAAATGCGTTAGAAAACGTTCATCTCAAAGACGAGTTCGTTCAGAATCAGTTAGATATAGCAGGTCGGCTGACTTGCTATATCTAACTATCTAACTTCTCATACATTCCCGTAGCGTCACAGTGCATTTCCCCGTTGAAGCCCAGCGTCCATTGACTTCAATGCGGCTGCTTTGAGTTTTTTTTTTTTCAGTGCTTTGAAACTAGACGGTCATTGGATAAACGCTGCGATTATGTCCCGCCCACGGACGCTCAGCGTCTCTGGGGGTGAATGAGGAGCAAATGAGGAGTGGGCTGGCCTGGACTCCGAGCTTCTGCGTGATGATTGGAGGGTCTGTCGAAAGATTGCATCTCCTTTTGACTGACAGCGATTTTGTACTATAAGGAATCGCTGAAGCTATTCGCGCTCAGTCCCATCGCGGATTTCTCAAGTTCAGTCGAAATAAAAACTGCTGCAACCTATTTCTTTATATTTGCTTGGCGAAATTGCTTGATTTTCATCATACATTTCACACAATTATACACCACATTCCTTGTTTCACTTTTACAGAGTTTAATATTTTTTTTAGATCGTTCATTCATTCATTCATGTTAATATTTAATGTAGTAATCAATATATATATATATAGATTACTACATTAAATATTAACATGGAGGATGACTATAAATTAATATATATATATATATATATATATATATATATAGTAATCTTGAAAAATTTTAACATAACATAATGAAACCTTATATTTCTATGAAAATACTTTATAAATAAATAAATAAATAAATCTCCATAATAACCTTATTTAAATTGCAAAATATTTATACTATATAGTAGCATCTGACTAAAAGAAAAAATACATCATATTTTGCATAATAAAACTAAAGCTTTTTTTTTTACGATTGTTTGCATTGTGACTTACTTATGACAAAAAGGCACATTCTTGTGAATAAATAAATAGACAATTTTATGATGTAGGCCGAAAATGAGCTTCCCCTATTTGACAGACCAGTAGCCGCCACTGATAGCAACAGTACCAGGGCACGACAATAAGGAGTGCCCGATGACACTGCTGTGTCGTCATAAAAGCTTTACCATTTGCACGTGTTTTTAAGCCTTGTTCATTTAAAATTTTAAGTAATCACAGAGAGACGCGTCTCTGACAGGCAGATAGCCTACAAAAGTAGAAAATATTATGAACTCTTTAAACATTCGTTAACAGAGTCCAGAGACCCTGAAGACAAACACAAAGAGGAAAAAATACTGTAACGTTAGCAGACAGAGCAAGATCACGGTTCACAAATTCAATGCACGTCTTGCATTGCATAGAAGAATGCAATATTGGAAATATTATCCTAAATATTGCAACAGGGTTTATATTGATGTATCTCTGAGGAGAACTGACTGTTTTAAGAAATGTTTACATGGCATTTTCTTTTCATTTGCCTCTATATAATGCATTTAAAGTTGCGTTCATAAGAACGCCGCTGCTTTGTTTACAGCGGTAACCAGGGAAAAGCTGTATCATTATTCCATAAGAGCCACCTGCTGCCAGAGACTGAATTTGCATCTGCTGTTTTTCCCTAAAGCATCTTTTCATTTGTAATAAAATAATAATAATAAAATATTTTTTGAACAAACAAATAATGTTTGAACTTTATATTTGCTAGGTTTTGCTGTGATATCGAATTGAAATCGAGAATTGTATGATTTAATTGGTATGTAAAATTGTGATGCCATATAAGCTTATTTCTTAAAATAAAAGATAACATGGGTCAGAAACAATGATAACAACAACTATTTTCTTTTTTGTGGCAGAGACAGTGAAAATTTTGACTGGGCAAGTAAAAATTTGAACCACTTGCCCGACTGGGCCAGTAGAAAAAAACTAGTGTTGAGCCCTGAGTAACACAGTGGATGGGTCTTTGCAAAGGGTCAACTGTTTCATTTCATTCCTTAACTTTTTTGGTCGAGTGATTCAGAAGACAGCCACTTGTTGCCATGTACACTGAAATGTCCCAGTTGTTTCTTGACTGTATACCAGCACACTTGGAATGTCGCACATCCAATAAAATTTGAGGAGCAGAACTAACTGCTGTATATGTTTTTATAGACATATATTACATTAAGTGCCTGGGCATTTGTGAAAACATATAGGCCTGCAAAATCAGGCATGTGGTTCCATTTTGTGCACAATGAAATTATATTTTTATTTTTCAGACTTTGACTGATGGCATCTGCTTCTCCCAGAGTCAGAATAAAACTCCACTACAGAAGCATATATGTATTTTTTGAAAGCCCGTGAGCATGTTTCAAGAAAAAAGGATCTTTTCCCAGTGTTCCAGTGCATCGTTCCATTAGCACACATGGGACACATGATTTTCTCACTATTATGGAGTCTAGAACTCATCCATAATTAACCTACATATCATTTTATTGCAGCGCAAGCCTTTCTTTTGCAGACTTGGACTCCCCGGTGCTTTTCCCTGTGCGTGTTTATAAACTTTCTCTTTCTTCACTATCTGATGACATTTGGGAGTCTCTCTGCTGTGGTGATTAAGTGGAGCTTGGATTACATAGGTTGGTCCGGCGGGGACCTTGCCTGGCGAGAGTCATTATCTAATGTTTTCCTGTTTGAGTCATGCGATGTAAAGACACCAGCTTTGTCCACTGATCCACTTCAGTCCATTCTCTCAGTCCCGCTGCTTTTGAGTGAGATTTTCTAACCATGGCAACCAACAAACATCCAAGCCAGTAAAGACCGCTAAGTTGACCTGAGAGACCGCAAGTCAGTGGGCTGAAATAATGTCAGGCCTAATGTTCTATGACATGCCAGTTTGATCTGGCAAGTTCTTTTAAAAGCGGATGCCCTGAGCCACGCTGGCAGAGGCCGAGGGCTGATAATGGCCAAGGAAAAGAGCCGAAACACGAGCCAGTTAATCAAGAGATGTGCCAGATACTTTCAGCAGCTCCCGCATTCACTGCTTTGTAGCGCCAGACAGCACAGCCGTCGAGCCAGAACTGTTACACTGCAATCCAATCCATTTATTTAAAGATCAATAGTGTTCAATTCAGCACACACTGCATCAAATGATTGGCACACTCAGCGGGAAATGACTGATGCCTTTGCATGAAGTCACATACAGTGGCAGCAAAACATATCTGAACACTTAAGCTACACATAAAATCTATGAATTTTATTGCAGTACATACAAAATATCAAAACAAGTGTTAGACATTTTCTTAGAGCTGACTTTTTTATTGCCTTTTATCCAGTTCACTCTTATTTCATCGATCCCTGTTCTTCCTATCTTTAAATACCACTTGCTTTAATATTTTGTTATATAATTCAGTGGCATTCATGCATTATTTAGTGTACTTTAAGTGTCCAAATACTTTTGGGAGCCACTGACTTTTAACAGAAATCATTTACACTCTTAAAACCAAAGGTGCTTCACGATGCCATAGAAGAACCTTCTTTGTCTAAATGGTTTCATAAAGAACCTTTAACGTCTGAAAAACCTTTCTGTTTTACAAAAGGTTCTTTGTGGTGAAAAAAGGTTATAAAAAGGTAAGAAAGAGATGGTTCTTTAAAGACCTTTGCCTGAACGGTTCTTTGTGGAAGCAAAAATGGTTTTTCTATGGCATCGCTGTGAAGAACCTTTTAAAGCACCTTTATTTTTAAGAGTGTATGATCTAGAGTGAGAAAGATTTTCTTTAGGGAATTGAAAAAAAAAACTATAATCAGTAGATTGTGAAACACCAATACTCTACATGCGAGAGTAACATGATTTATCTTTCCACTTTACAATCAGATAAATTGCAGACCTTCGGTTCAATACCTGAGGACTTGAGCTTCAATAGTTAATTCTCCTTGTTTATATGTCAAATTAGTTATTTTCCCACTCATTCTACAGGGGAAGCGCATTTGTAATGCATGTTATCGTTTTAACAAACCCAGTTTGTGCCCATGAGTTAATGTTCTATCTGCACATGCATTATGAATATCCTGGAATCAATGTAATCTATGTGAATGCGTGCATGTATATTTGAGCATGTCTTTGATGCATAGCATGCGCTGCTGTGCATTAGGCGAATGTATCAGTCAACGCATGGCTTGTGCCTTTGATTTCAATGTATATTCCGCTCACGTCCTTGAATGTGCCGCTGCGACTCAAGGCCAGTTGTGAGGACCCAGTGACTGACATCTCTGAGTCCGTGTGTTCAAACATCTCTCCTCTTGTTTCTCTTTTGATCAACGCATGCCATTCTCACTGATTTAGCAAATCAGTGATGCTTGTCAGAGAATTAATTACCTGGATCGGTGCTGGTTGACGCCTCTGGCAGCTGAGAGAGAGCGAGAGACAGACAGGCCACAGCGTTTTCTGTCCACACACCCAGAAATCCTGCTTAATCGCCCACAATCCATTTCAAAGTCAGCTTGATTGGACTTCTGTCTGTAGAATAATGGGGAATTAAGCAGCACCCAGACAGTTACGCTTCATATTTGCATATGCGTACATGCCAGATTAGCTCTCCCTGTCCTCGGTGGTGGAGAGAGATCGGTCAAAAAACTGCTGAATCCAGCTGTGTGTCAGATAAGCAAAGGTGAAGAACACTGCTCCTGTGTCTGCCAACTGCTTATCATGCACTATGTTTAATATTAAAATAATGTTTGAATTACAGAGTGTATCATGTAGATCAAAAATTGTTTGGACACTTAAAGGGATAGTGAAAATTCTGTCATTAATTACTCATAAGACTCCAAACTCATTAGACCTTCAAGCATCTTCAGAACACAAATTAGGATATTTTTTATGAAATCTGAAAGCTTTCTGACCCTGCATAGACAGCAACGCAACTGACACGTTTAAGGCCCGGAAAGGTAAGAACACTGTTAAATTAGCCCATGTGACATCAGTGGTTCAACCGTAATCTTATGAAGCTATGAGAATATGTTTTGTGTCAAAAGAAAACAAAAATGATTTTATTTAACAGTTTTTTCTCTTCCATGTCAGTCTACGACGTGGGTTCACAAGAGAACCACAACGGATGTCCTTACTACCTTTCTTGACCTTAAAACATGTCAGTTGTGTTGTTGTCTATGCAGGGTCAGAAAGCTCTCAGATTTCATTAAAAATATATTAATTTGTGCTCTGAAGATGAACGAAGGTCTTACAGGTTTGAAATGACATGAGGATGAATAATTAATGACAGAATGTTGAAAACGTTAAAATGACCGTGTATTTACAGCTTTAAAAAAACAATATATTTACAAATCTTTTATTATCTTAAAGATATATGTATCAGTGCATTTTTAGCATTTTATCAATACATGATTTAGATTTCAGACCCCTTATCCTACCCCCAAACCTAAACCTACCTATTTTACAGAGGATATAAAAACAGATTGATATTTTCAGGGAAATTATCATTTCAGTAGCAATATAGCATTAAAAAAAACATTTTAAATCGCTTTTCTACTCCTACCTCTAAACCTAACCTTAAAAGGGTCATCGGACGCCCATTTTCTACAAGTTGATATGATTCTTCAGCGTCTTAATGAAAAGTCTATAACATGTTATGGTTAAAATTTCTCAATGGTAGTGTAAAAAACACCTTTTTACCTTAGCAAAATCAGCTCTGCAAAAATGTATCTTTAAATGTTAATGAGCTCTGCTCACCCCTCCCCTCTCTTCTCTCTGTGTAGTGACAAGCCTGTTTACTTTAGCCGTGTTTAGCCACAAACTTGCTAACTAGCATGTTATTGGGAAAGGCGACTGCAAAGATTAATAAAACTTATACTCACTTCTGCTGTAGGTGAAGCTGGATAACGAATGATTCGCGTGAACATAGATGGATATATGTACATCAGGAGCCGCATTTCCTTGACAAACAAAATGACCCCTTTTAAAATATGTACATTATAAAGCAAAACATGACAGACAGACTGACAAGTGCAATCAATAATTTGTTTATTAAAAAATGTTAAAAGCAGTCACGAACGTAGTCCAAATGACAATGCATTGCAATCACAGTCCTCTAAAACACAGCACAATTAAACATTTTTAGCACAGAAAATAATTTCTGGATTATTATCCCGAACTTCTCATTCAAACACACCTCACCTGAAACATAGCATGTCGAAATCTGTGAGAGAGCCAATGAGCTTTTGATTTTACTGCCGTAAAACCTGTTGTAAAGCTTCTTGAAGCGGCTATTTTTTAATTTGTAACGAGCTCGTCGGTGTTGCCAAGTCTGCGGTTGCCAAGTCCCATGAAATTGGGCTTTAAAACTGTTGCCGTGGGTTGTTTTTTTTTAATGTCCGAGGGTTTAAGCAACCTCAATAGTGTATTTATTCCATGGAATGCCAATTTTACCAGCCAAACCCTGCCAAAAAGCTCATATTTTACCCTTCGAAATGCGATTGGGCTAGTTTTTTTAGCAATTGTGTGATCATTCTTGGCTGGTCCCTGAAGCGTACGATCACACCGGTGTGATTCGAACGTTCAGCGCGTCACATGATCAACTGCTGAATTCAAATCTGCTTTGGCGCTGTGGCTGGCGCTGAGCCTGATCGGACGCGCTGAGCGCTTGTAATATAATGGCAACTATTCCGTGTTTTCAAACATATAATGCTTATTGTAGGTTCCAGACATTTAAATACACATACGTCCCAGTAAAACGATGCCTTTATAGTTAGCAAAATACATGCCGATGTCTATGGAAGCGGCAATAACGATCCTTACAAATGTTATCTGACGACATGTTTTATTGATATCATATACACATTGTGTAGGTAACTATAAATTTACTCTGCTCTTCTCCAAGCTCACCAGAGACTTACTTTAATGTTTTTCGGGAGGAGAGGATGAATTTGCATTTTGTAAATCCCACAGCTCGAATTAAGTGCGAACTAACATGGCGGCGCCTATCACCGCTCATTATAAAAGTGTTTAAACCTCCAAATACATTTACTTGCACATATTTCACAATCGGAATATCAGATATTTCATAATACAGTGAGCATGATTGTGAATATTAATAATAAAAAGGGAAAAACTATATAAAAGTGATACATGTGTCATACAGCGCTATTGTGGCTGGGTTCTGTCACGTGACAAACACTACACATCGCCATGGAAACAATAAGGCTATACGTTCTAAATAACGGTCGCCTAAAAAAAAACTCACCCTGGGGGCTCAGCTAGAATATTTTAAACTCACGTGTGAAAGGGTTAATATATATTATTTAAAATATATGATTTGTATTTAAAATATATTATTTATATTGTAGTATTTTAATAAAAATAATACAAAATATATATACTTTTTTAATGTTAAACGCTCGTCTTGTCTTGCCCTGCCTGAACTCAGTTTTTTTCCGGTTCATGACAGTTAGGGTATCTCGAAAAACTCCCATCTCATGTTCTCCCTCAACTTCCAAATCATGCCATATCGCTGTTATACCTTCTTTGTTAAGGGTATTTGATCCTCTTTGCATTTTCACTTCGCAAAGACTGGGTAGGTACTTCTGCAGCGTTGTAGGATGATTTTGAAATGATTTTTGAAGTTGAGGAAGAAAATATGATTGGAGTTTTTCAACATACCCTAACTGTCTTGAGCCAAAATACACAGAGTTCAGGCAGAGCAAGACAAGACGAGCGTTTGAGATTAAAAAGTATTTAAATTGTATTTTTTTAATGAAAATAACTGATCGTTTTGCTGGATAAAACCATTCTTCCTCTGCTGGGATTGTTTACAACCGAATTTGGGATCGTTTGAAGCCGCATTTAAACTGCATTTTGGAAGTTCAAACTTGGGGCACCATACCAGTCCATTATATGGAGAAAAATGCAGAAATGTTTTCCTTAAAAAACATAATTTCTTTACGACTGAAGAAAGAAAGACGTGAACATCTTGGATGACAAGGGGGTGAGTACATTATCTGTAAATTATTGTTCTGGAAGTGGACTTCTCCTTTAAAGCTTTTTGTGCCATAATATACATTTGTTGTTGAAATACAGTAGCGTTTAATATCTGTTTACTGCAGGTCTTTTTTATCTTGATGAGGTGAAGCAGCTGCAACCGAAGTAAAGAAAAACACGGCCGAGCAACAGAACCGCTCAGCCTTTCTGAACCCACTGACCCCCCATGTCTCATACACACGCACTCACTCACTCACCGAATTGGGTCCGCAACGTCGACGTAACCCTGACCCATACAAACACAGGCATCAGCGCGCAGACATCACACTCTTCAGCTGACAGATCTCTCCGCCGCCCATCACTCTTTTATTCATGCTCTCTGCACCCAGCCACCCCGCGCCTTTTACCTTGCTCTCGGCAAAACACAGACGGAAAGTCATTTCGCTTTTATCAAGTTGTCATTTCGGTACTTTTTTGTTCCGTCAGACTTGGGCTGTCACTCTCGGCCCGGGCCACATGAGAACTCCATTGTATAACAGCCTGAGGAGGAAGCAGCACAAGACTGCAAATAGCTTTTACACTTCAGCAAGCTGTCCCTGATAAATGAACATCATATGAACATTCGCTACTTGATATCCATCAGTGATTGGCCACAAAAGATGCACAGAGCAAATGAGTTTTTCGGCAAAAAAAATGAATCACTATCAAATCATGTAACATTATTCAAATCAGCAAATAGTGAAAGACGGCTACGCACAATGTTATATTAAGATGAACATTGTGTTGAGCGTGTATTAGCTCATTTGCAGCATTTGTACTGTGCTTACTCAGTTAATAACCTGTAAAATAAACAAAGTGTTCTTCAAACATTGCATTTCCAGCAGTCTTTTGTCCTCGTTGAACTCTATAGACTTTAATAGAGCATCTTGCTAGATGCTTTTAAAGAGTAATGCCACTTTCTGTTGTCTGAAATGCAGCCTTAAGGTGTTTTTCTCTAGACAGTCTCAATTTATTCACATGTCCTGCCTTCATCATCAACAACAGTAAATGCTCTTGGGCCTTTTGGTTTCGTGTGCCAAAAACAGAGAACCTGTGGCTATGTCTCTTCTTTGCATATTTCAAAAGTAATTCATTAAGAAAATAGGACAGATCTGAGGTTTTAAGTGATGTTTCATTCGACAAATGTACCCCGAGGACTAATATTGGTTTGAGAGTTAACAGCAGCTTTGCATATTTTAATGTAGTGCAATTACAATCAGTCTAGGGTCCAATTAGTATTGTTGTAATTTTTGTGTCATTTTTTTTATGGTTGTCAGTTCGGACACCTACTAACAAATCTTTTTCTTTTTTTATACCTTTGTAGTCTTAAAATGATCTTGACAAGGTTTTTGCCTTTTTTTCCGATAATTCCGACAGCTGTTGTGACATTCACATGGTGGTTGTAAGCATTTATATATGCAGTGCAGCTGTGAATGTGATTTTCATAGATCATCATGGCTCGTATAATGAATTATGTCAGGGTGTATTAACTCAGTGGTTCTCAACTGGTGAGTCGTGACCTAAAAATGGGTGGCAGGTCTAAATGTAGAAAAATAAAATGCAACTAAGCATGCAATTAGCTCAACCATATAATTAGGATAGCAAAATAAATAGCCTCAATGTTTAAATGAGAGATTTTTTTCAATGTTGGCATCAAAGGCTGTATGTTCAGTCACAGTCTACGGTATTTTAGTGCAAATTCAATAATCATTTGGTAAAATGGTTAGGAATATTTATTTCCATATACTGCCATTCAAAAGTTTGAGATCCATAAAATTTTTCATGTTTTTTAAAATAATTATTGTATGCTTATCAAGGCTGCATTTACTTGATCAAAATACAGAAAAAAACTGAAATATTGTGCAATATTATTACAGTTTAAAATAATGGTTTTTCATTTTAATATATTTTAAAATATAATTTATTTCTGTGATGCAAAACTGAATTTTTATCAGCCATTACGTCTTCAGTGTCACATGATCCTTCAGAAATCATTCTAATATGCCTATTTATTACTTTTATTATCGGTGTTGGAAACAATTGTGCTGCTTAATATTTTATTAAGAGATTCTTTTTTCAGGATTCTTGAATGATTTATTTTATTTTTTTATATATATATATATTTTTTTTTTTTTCAAATTTAACGCATCACACATCAATTTAACGCATCCTTGGTGAATAAAAGTATTAATTAAAAAAAGTATTAGAAAAGAAAAAGATTAAAAAAAGAAATTAAAAAATAACATAAAAAATAAAATAAAAAATAAAAAATACTGACCACAACCCTGCAAATGATAGTTTATATTATATTATATTATATTATATTATTACAAAAGATATGTATTTTTTTTTTAAAAAAAAGCTGTTTTTAACTTTTTTAAACTTTTTAAAATTTATTAAGAATCCTGAAAAAAAGTCACAGGCTCCAACAAAATATTAAGCAGCACAACTGGTCTCAACATTGATAATAAATCAGCATATTAGAATTATTTCTCATGGTCTGAAAGATCATGTGACACTGAAGCCTGGTGTAATGATGCTGAAAATTTAGAAATAAAATAGTTTTATAGTAGTTTTATAGTAGGTTTTTTTTTTTTTTTTTTTTTTTTTTTTTTTTTTTTTTTTTTAAATCAAATAAATGCAGCCTTGATGAGCATTAGAAACCTCTTTTTAAAAAAAGCACTTAAATTCTTACATTCCCAAACTTTTGAATGCCAGTGTATATTCACTTCTGGTCAAAAGTTATGTAATTATATATAATGAAGATATTTTTAATGATTTTATAAGAAATACAGTAAAAACAGTAATATTGTAAAATATTAATACGTTTTCTATTTTAATTTATTTGAAAATATAATTTATTCCTGTAATGTCCAAGTTAAATTATTAGGAGCCATTACTTTTAGTAGATATTAATTGTTTTATGATCTTTCAGAAATCATTCTTATATGGTGATTGGGTGCTAAATTATTATTGGTGCTCAACTATTAATAATAGTTCTTATTATTAACAAAAGAAGCTGCTTTTTGCTGCATGAAGCATGATGCACTTTTGTATATGATGCATTTTCAAAATTCTTTTATAGAAAGTTTCATCTTTTGTAACTTTTTCCCCCTTATTTGTGGTTGTGGATAAAACCATCTGCTAAAAATGTATATTATAAATGTCTTTACTGTCACTTTTGACCAATTCAGTGCATCCTTGTTAAATATTTTAATTTCTTATTAATTTTATTAATATTTTTAATTATTATTTTAAAGTTTAAAGATTACTTACTTTTTATGCTGTTTTTGGTAACACTTTAGTATAGGGGATATTTATTTATTTAGTTTTATTTATTTGTTTGTTTGTTTGTTTTTTGCTAAACTCTCATTACATGAATGGACCTGCTAACTTTTTTGTAGTTACAGAAATAACTAAAAAAAACTGCAAATTACAGGTTTAGAATGACAGAAAGATGAGTTAACATTTCATTTTTGGAGGAACTGTTTTTTGGACATGAGCAGCATTTTTTTAGGAACCACCATGTAAACAACATGTGACTATATTTTTTATATCATATTATTCTTTCTCCATCCATTACCTCACAAAGCCCAAAGATGTGAGCACATCCATACACACTCTTTCTATTTAACACATATAATGACTGCATAAACAGAAACGCGACACCCAAGAGCGTTTGGCACCAGCCGGCTGCCGCAGCAGCGAGAGCTTCTGCTTATCTCCGCCGTTCAGTCAGGGCTCACGAAAAAGAGTTCTGCTCTCCCCTCCGTTCTCTAAAGCGCTGTTGTGTGGTTTGGGATTACCTTCTCTCGCCCTCTCTTTCAGTGTGCTGCAGGCTGCTGCACTCCCCTCCTCAGCAAAGCCCTCGCTCCCTCTCCTTTTCTCGCCGTGTCTGACACACTAGCCAGTCCTCGGAGTATTACATCATCCTGATGTAATGTCTAACCAATCACATGACTGCTCTGCTAAACCTTCAAGGATTATGGAGCCCTGTAGCTCAGACTGCATAATGAGAGAAAAAGAGCACGAAAGAAAATAGTAGGAGAGAGAGAGAGAGAAAGTAAAAGAGTATCATAGAGATGAGACAATTTCCTTAGGCTCTATTCTGGATCAATTTTTCCTGCTCTTCCTCTTTAGCTCACCCAGAGGATGGCACAATAAAACTGGAGCTTGTGCTTTTGAGATGAACCTAAGAGACATCAGGTTCTCAAGTGGGGTTTTGTGTCTGAACAAAAAATGGATATTATGTTCTGCCAGTGCAGTTTTTAGCTTGTTGTCTAATTGGGTAAATCCCTATTTTGTAATGGTTATTTTAACAGTTTAGATGAAACCCATTTTAAAAAGTTTACTTTGTCTATTATTTCTACTGTGCAATTACAGTGAATGGGGTTTTCAAGCTTCAAAAGGATGCAAAAGTACTATAAAAGTATCATAAATATTCAAAACATTCAAGTCTTTCATAAAACTGTTCATTAGTTCTTGTGGGCTGTTTAAAGTGAGTTAAACTCAAGAACCAAGTCTGTCCAATTTGTAAACTAATCATTCAAACTGCTTTTGTGAACTAGTTTAAATGATTCTTTGAACTGATCCAACTCAAAAGAACAGTTTGAACGAACTGGACATTGTTTCTTGTCTCATGGAGAGCTAGAATTGATTTTTAGTGAATGATGGCTTAAATTTCAGTGCCATCCTCGTATATAGTCATATATCATATGGCATCAAATGGATCTGAATATAGTGCATGAGTCATATGAACCACTTTATATTACTTTGATGGTACATTTGAATCATTTTTTAGCTTGACAGCGTCAGTTCTCATTCAGTTTCATTATATAGATTTATTTTCCTCTGACTACAGTAAAAATGTTTGATCGTGATCAAGATCACTTTAATTTTCAGATCCCGTCTGAAGTTGTCTGTTCTGTCTGGAGTCCAAAACTAGCCAGAAGAGTAACTAGTTAACAGACTTTATTCTGTCTGGTAGCCAAAAAAAATGCACTGTCAGCAGAAAGCAGGAAATTATGTAATGAGAAAAATGAGCGTGGTTTATTGAATAATGTTGGTAGTTTATTGCTTATAGTTTGAACATCTTTGTCTGGACTTCGTCTGACTTTATGAAAGAAAGAATGTCATATGAGTTTGAAACAACAAAAATGATGAAAGGATTTTCATTTTGAGTGAACTATTCCTTTACCCTTTCTATTGTCTGAAAATTTCAATCTAATTTTCTTGTGATACAAAAGTGGCCTCTTATCATAAAACTGATTAAGCTTTGTTGAATGCCATTTAGCAGAGGCATTGAGAAACCACAGATGTGCCTAGTTTTGAAGTTTTACCACATCTGTGGTTTTTCTCTTCATGTATGTTGAGTGCTTGTGGTTGTAGCCGCATCAAGTGCTTCCATCAGACATCAGAGAGAAAGAAAAAGGACAGCAGCTGTTCTCATCTATGCCTCAAAAACAAAAAAGGTGAGACTCAGCCAAGCTGAACTCATCGCTCAGTCTGTCAGCTCTGGATTCAGCTTTGTATATCAAATAGGAATTCTGTAGTGATTGAGTGCCATTAAAGGTTTATTGTGTTTGAATATGAGCATATAAAACCTAATTCAGTGTGCACAAGTTGAGACTAGGGTTGTGCCGATATACTATGGTGTCGTGTATCAACGATAGTCAGACATATGGCCTGTTGCTGATGCCTTTATTATGATTATTATTATTATCCGTCAAAAATAGATTAGGCGCTTAACTTTAGCTTTGCAGTGCAGAGAGCCGCTTTTGGGGCGCTTGCCGTGAGGTGGCTGGTAGTGATGGGTCGTTCTTGAACGATTTGTTCATTTTGAATGAATCTTTAATGTGACTCGGGATGAACAAGCTGTCTCGGGGAGTGATTCGTTCAGTCGCGCATGCGCAACATCCTATTAGGTTCTGTACTGGAATTAGTTCACCTGTTTCGAGTCTTTGGGTTTTTAGAGTCGTTCGTTCATCTTATGGGGCTGTCACGTGATGAATGAACGACTCAAACCCGAAGACTCGAGAGATGAACTAATCAATTCTCTTTCTGGCTCAGACTGCATAGGTTAAGCTTATTGGGCTGTCACGTGATGAACGAACAACTTAAACCCGAAAACTTGTCAGATAAGAGCCCAGGTTGAGCTAATCATAGACTAAAGACCCAGGTAAACAGTAAATTAATGTTTTCAGTTTCTTATATCATTATAGTTTTGTCTTGTTTAGTTATCAACATTTGTGTAAGCAGTAGATGTGTTAGGGAGGTAACACGTAACATTTTAATTATATTTGGCTAAAATGAACGAAATGACTCGAAAAAAGCTGCGTTCATTTTGCTGAACAAGACTCAAAGGTCCGAGTCGGTAAAGTGATCCGAACTTACCATCACTAGTGGCTGGTATAAACACAGGCACAAATCACGGTGAGCGGGAGGGGGTGTTTTGGGTGGGAAGCATGCAATCTGTAATTGCATGCAGTTGCTGGTGCTCGCGAAAGTGCGCAATCACTTTATGCGCGCTGTTTTTCCAGTTTTGCTTTATAATATCGTGTATCGGCGATCTTGTAGGCTGGCGATAGGACGATATGAAAATTGAGCATATCGCCCAACACTAGTTGAGACATTGATTTTTTTAAAATCCCATTTAGTTCATACAAACTCTGTTCCAAAACATAGTGAGCTTCCTCGCTGCAGCTGCCTACTTAGCATGCTAATAGTGATGGGTCGTTCTTGAACGATTCGTTCATTTTAAATGAATCTTTAATGTGACTCGGGGCGAACGAGTCGTCTCGGGGAGTGATTCATTCAGTCGCGCATGCACAACATCCAATTAGGTTCTGTACTGGAATTAGTTTACCTGTTTCGAGTCCTCGGGTTTGTAGAGTCCTTCGTTCACCTTATGGGGCTGTCACGTGATGAACAAACAACTCGAACCCGAAGACTCGAGAGATGAACTAATCAATTCTCTTTCCAGCTCAGACTGCTTTAATTAAGCTTATTGGGCTGTCACGTGATGAACGAATGACTCAAACCTAAAAACTTGTCAGATAAGAGGCGAGGTGAGCTAATCATAGACAAAAGACCCAGGTAAACAATGAAGTAATCTTTTCTGTTTCTTATAGCATTATAGTTTTGTCTTGTTTGTAGTGTGATCAACCTTTGTGTAAGCAGTAGATGTGTTAGGGAGGTAACAGGTAACATTTTAATAATATTTGGCTAAAATGAATGAAATGACTCAAAAAGATTTGTTCATTTTGCTAAACGAGACTCAAAGGTCCGAGTCGGTAAAATGATCCGAACTTCCCATCACTACATGCTAAAGGTCAAGGAACTATATTGAGTGTTTTCACGTTACGTCATCAATCCGGAAGTCGGCCACTGCGGCGGCATTGAGTGTAAACAATGCCATTGAACCGAACGGAACTCGCGTATAGGTTTGGCGAAAAAACGAAAGTAATTCACTATGTCAGGATAAGAAATAGAAGGAAGAACTGTCGGGTCATCAGTCCGCGACAACGGAGGCAGATCGTACGGATGTTTACCACCTATTACAGGGCTGGACAGTATGGACTGCCCTGTAGCCCGTGCAAGTCGTACATTCACTGCACTGCATTCATGTTCCAAAATGTAATTTGGGTGTAAATATTACGTTATTATTATATTTAGTCTGTAAAAGGCCGTTAACAGCTGAAGACGGACATAAAAAGGAGAAAATACTATAGCAGGCAGATCAATCTCACTGTTCACGATGCACGAAATATTGGAAGAAACCCATAATAATGAATTGGGGGTAGGAGTTTATATGAATGTGTCTCGGAGGGGAACTGTCTGTTTTCAGAAAAGTTTACATGGCTTTTTCTTTTCATCTAGCATCTGTATAACACATTATAAAGCAGCGAGCAGAGCTTTGTGTACAGCAGTAACCAAGGAAACACTATCGCTGCTTGAGCACTGTATTAATTTTTGTTTGTCAAAATAAAATGACCTTTCCTGCTTAATAAGTCCTTCTCCATATGATTTAGCAGCTTCCACGCATTCTCCATTGTTTAGACGGCATAAATTAGTAGAACGGCGTCTTCAGTGGTACACTAACCGTGCAATTAATGCTTCTGTTTACATATGAGTAATCACCACAATGGCCGCGCATCCAGGTAACTGACGTCGGTGCAAACCCTCGATAAGTGAATGATCTGAAATCCCTACATAGAGAGCAAATCCACACACCAAACAACTCTCTCCAACTCGCAATTGATTTCAGTAAAATTTGATATTAGAATACTGCTAAGAGCACAATTCTCAAATAGGCATAATACAGCTAGCTCACACAAATATAAGTAAAATAATCTATTTGATGAGATATTTTTAGATTAGATTAAACTAGCCTAAAGAGTTTTTATTTACTTTTTTGTCTGCCATTTCTTGTGAAATAGACGTACACTTTTGGCCTTTTAAAAGAGTATATATTACAGAAGTGATATATTTTAAAAGAATATACTTAAGTGTGAAATACTTGTAATTTTCAGACACTTAACTGGATGAAAACGTATTCTACTTTAAATATACACTACCATTCAAAAGTTTGGGGTCAGTACATTTTTATTGTTTCTTTTTTTTTTTCTTTTTTTTTTAAAGAAATTAATACTTTTATTCACCAAGGATGTATTAAGTTAATAATTAAAAGTTTATTAAAAGTTAATAATAAATAATTTACATTGTTATAAAATATTTATATTTTGAATAAACACTGTACTTTTTAAACTTGTTATTCATGAAAGAATCCTGAAAAAAATTACAGGTTCCAAAAAAAATATTTGGCAGCACAGCTGTTGATATTATCCAACATTGATCATTCTAATAATAAATCCGCATATTAGAATGATTTCTGAAGGATCATGTGACACTTAAGACTGGAGTAACAGCTGATAAAAATTCAGCTTTTCATCACAGGAATAAATTCTATTTTAAAGTATGTTAAAATAAAAAACATTATTTTATATTGTAAAAACATTTTGCAATATTACTGTTTTTTTTTTCTATATTTTTAATCAAATAAATGCAGCCTTGATGAGCATAAGAGACTACTTTAAAGACTATTACAAGTCTTACTGACCCCAAACTTTTGAACGGTAGTGTATATTAAATGCAATTAGTTCAATTATTGTTCAGTGATGAACTAGCAGTTTGTATAGTTAAAACTAACTGTAAATGTAATATTGAATATATTAAAAATCATCTCTAAAGTACTTTACACAGGAGTGTCGACTAACGCATGTGTTTTACACATCTAAAACACAACAAAATATTAAAACATAATTTTAAAATGTGCACTTTAAAAAAAAGTGTAAGTAAGTGTGTTAAGAAACATTTATTTCAACATTATCTGCAAGTAGTTTTTCTTTTTCTTTTATATACTTTTATGATTTGAAGTGCACCTTAAATACAATTAAACATGCTTCTTTTTCCACAACGGATCTTGGACATTTTTTATTGAGCACATTTTCATCTAAACAAAGGATTCATGGATGATAATATTTGTCTTGATAATATGGCTTATCAGTTAGGGTTAGGGTTATTTTCTTTTCTTAGAAGTCTCTTATGCTCATTAAAGTTCCATTTAGTTTATCAAAAATACAGAAAAAAGTAATATTATAAAATATATATATATATATATATATATATTTTTTTTTTATATATATATACAACTGTTTCCAACACTGATAATAAATCAGTATATTAGAATGATTTCTGAAGGATCATGTGACACTGAAGACTGGAGTAATGATGCTGAAAATTCAGCTTTGCATCGCAGGAATAAATCCTATTTAAAAAGTATATTATTATAGAAAACCTCTATTTTAAATTGCAATAATATTTCACAATATTACTGTTTTTTCCCGTATTTTTAATCAAATAAATGCAGCCTTGATGAGCAGAGATGCTCCTTAAATCATTAAAAATCTTACTGATTCCATACTTTTGAACGGCAGTCTATATTTCTTGTTTGCAGTTGACCAAACAGTTAGTAATCACTATCAATCAACTGTATTCTCTAAAGGCATGGAACAATAATTTAGCATATTCGCTTTTACATTGAAATGCAGTTGTTACTCCTAAAACTTTGCAGTTTGTATGTGACCAGTAATGCTCGGAATAATCTCTTACTTGTCTTTAACAAATCTAGATATCATCCTTCCGTTCTGAGTCACTCTGCTAACTGACCATAGAGAATAATCATAATCCAGATGTCTGGAAGCGCTCTTGGTATTTACAGAAATGTTCAGTGCTCAAGGTCTAGCATAAAGCGACATGAGCTCATATAGGGGTGTAATTATGGGCACACATTCGTCTTTTCATATATAGAACAGGCTGACAGCATCCGACACAGCTTCACCTGACTTCCCTAGATTCTCCCTCCGCCTCCCAGCGGGAATCGGGTTCAATGCTTGAGGTTTCCGTTTGAAAGCATGCCAAAGGTGCAGGCGTGAGACGTTCTACAGTACGACTGCTTGCATCAACCTTTTCTTCTCGTCTCTGCGCTTTATAGAGATTTAGGAGTTTAAAAGCAAGAAAAAAGCCGAAGCATATCAAGGGTGTTGAAGAATCTCATTAGATGAATACTCAACATCAACAGCCAGAAAAAAAGATTTCAAACCTCTCAGCTCTTTCCATGAGAAGAGGAGAGAGAAAGAGAGAGATTAATGTAAATCTCAAAAATAAGGAACACATTAATATTTCATTTGCACCTCTTTATTTTTTTCCCTCTGAGTGACACTCATGTGCAGATAGCAGAGGGGGATGATTTAATGATTGGAGAATGTTATCTCTTTCGCTCTCTTTTCTCGGCTCTGCCACTGTCACATCTCTCCTCTTTCCTTCTGCACTAAATCAGCACTTGGGGCTTTTGCTCGGGATTCCTCTCAGGCCTGACAGCACCACATAATTACACTCAGTTCTCCCTTATCTCAAAGATGAGAAAAGATGAGATATTTAGTGAACGGTGCGCTTGCATGCGGCCTCTGTCACAGTGAGACATGCCCTGACCTTATATGCTCACAGAAGATCTTCATACATTAAAGTCCCAGAATAAGAACCATAGAATATATGAAGGACTTTAGGGATAGTTCAACCAAAAAAAATATCATTTTGTCTTAATGTACAGTTCCAAACCCATATAGCTTTCTTTTTTTCCGTGGAAAACAAAAGGAGATATTTTGAAGAATGTTCATCCTTTTCTTTTCCATATAATGAAACTATTTAGGAACTGCTGTAAACCTCATGGCTCATGTCCTAACAATTTATTTTGATAGTGCACTTTAGACATTCTACTAACTTTGCAAGTATTTACTAACTCTAATCTTAGCCTAACAGTCTGTTAATACTCTGATGGGAGTTAGTTGACATGTCGTTGCAATGGTACTTATAGTAAGTAGAATGTCAAAAGTGGACTATCAATATAAAGTGTAACAAATAACCTTGACTGAAATTTAAGATGTGGCTTATCATTTTTTATCAGGACTATATTTCTACAAATTTACCATGGTAAGGGCTCAAACAGTGGAATGTAGATGAAGAGAGTCAAGCATAGAAACAGAAGACCAGTATCAGAAATGTATATACAAATGAAAAACATTCTGATTTATATTGTAATAAATATTTGAATTATTGAACTTACCTTGTTAAATTAATGTTGTCACCTGACCCACATTTACCATGGTAAGGGCTCAAATGTAGATGAAGAGAGTCAAGCATAGAAACACAGAAGACCAGTATCAGAAATGCATTGATTTTATGATGTTTGCAAATGAAAAACATTCTGATTTTATATTGTAATAAATATTTGAATTATTGAACTTACTTTGTTAATGTTGTAACCTGATCCACATTTACCATGGTAAAGGGTTAAAATGTAGAAGAAGAGACTCAAGCATAGCAACATAGAAAACTAGTATCAGAAATACACTGATATGTATACAAATAAAAAACATTCTGATTTTATATTGTGATATATATTTTAATTATTGAACTTACCTTGTTAATGTTGTAACCTGACCCACATTTACCATGGTAAGGGCTCAGATGTAGATTAAGAGAGTCATGCATAAAAACATAGAAGACCAGTATCAGAAATACATTGATTTTATGATGTTTGCAAATGAGAAACATTCTGATTTTATATTGTAATAAATATTTGAATTATTGAACTTACTTTGTTAATTTAATGTTGTCGCCTGACCCACATTTACCATGGTAAGGGCTCAAATGTAGATGAAGTGAGTCAAGCATAGAGAGAAACATAGAAGACCAGTATCAGAAATTCACTGATTTTAAAATGTATGTAAATAAAAATATATAATATTATATTATAATAAACATTTGGGTTATTAAACCTTGTCAATTTAACGTTGTCGTCTGGCCCACATTTACCATGGTAAGAGCCAAATAGTGGCATATAGATGAAGAGAGTCAAGCATAGAAACACAAAAGACCAGTATCAGAAATACACTGATATGTATACAAATGAAAAACATTCTGATTTTATATTGTAATAAATATTTGAATTATTGAACTTACCTTCTTAATGTTGTCACCTGACCCACATTTACCATGGTGAGGGCTCAAATGTAGATGAAGATAGTCAAAGAAAGAATCACAGAAGACCAGTATCAGAAATACAATGATTTTAAGGTGTATACAAATTAAAAACATTAAGATTTTATATTGTAATAAATATTTGGGTTACTGAACATACCTTGTTAATGTAATGTTGTCACCTGACCCACATTTACCATGGTAAGGGCCAAACAGTGGCATGTAGATGAAGAATCAAGCATAGAAACACCGAAGACTAGTATCAGAAATACTCTGATATGTATACAAATGAAAAAAACATTCTATTACATTATATTTTAATAAACATTTGGGTTATTGAACATACCTTTGTGAATTTTATGTTGTCACCTTTACGATGGTAAGAACTCAAATGTAGATGAAGAGAGTCAAGCATAGAAACACAGAAGACCATGTATATATATATATATATATATATATATTTATATATATATACTGTAATGTATAATGTATATTTGAATTATTGAACTTACCTTGTTAATGTTGTCACCTGAGCCACATTTACCATGGTAAGGGCTCAAATGTAGATGAAGAGAGACAAGCATAGAAACATGGAAGACCAGTATTAGAAATACATTGATTTTATGAAGTATATAAATAAAAGACATTCTGAATTTATTTTATAATAAACATTTGTGCCATTAAAGATACCTTGCTAATTTAATGTTGTCACCTGACCCACGTTTACCATGGTAAGGGTTCAAATCAAATGTAGATGAAGACAGTCAAGTATAGAAACACAGAAGACCAGTATCAGAAATGCATTGATTTTATGGTGTAAACAAATAAAAACCATTCTGATTTGATATTATAGTAAACATTTGAATTATTCAACATACCTTGTTTATTTAATGTTGTCACCTGACCCACATTTACCATGGTAAGGGCTCATATGTAGATGAAGAGAGTCAAGCATAAAAACATAGAAGACCAGTATCAGAAATACATTGATTTTATAAAGTTTATAAATAAAAAAACATTCTGATTTTATATTATAATAAATATCTGAGCCATTAAACATACCTTGTTAATATAATGTTGTCACCTGTCCCACATTTACCGTGGTAAGGGCCAAACAGTGGCATATAAATGAAGAGAGTCAAGCATAGAAACACAGAAGACCAGTATCAGAAATACGCTGATATGTATACAAATGAAAAACATTCTGATTTTATATTGTAATATATTTTAATTATTGAACTTACCTTTTTAATGCTGCCACCTGACCCACATTTACCATGGTAAGGGAAGAGAGTCAAGCAAAGAAACACAGAAGACCAGTATCAGAAATACACTGATATGTATACAAAAGAAAAACTTTCTGATTTTATATTATAATAAACATTTGGGTTACTGAACATACCTTGTTAATGTTGTAACCTGAACCACATTTACCATGGTAAGGGCCAAACATTGGCATGTAGATGAACAGAGTCAAGCATAGAAACACAGAAGACCAGTATCAGAAATACACTGATCTGTATACAAATAAAAAACATTCTGATTTTATATTGTAATATATATTTTAATTATTAAACTTACCTTGTTAATGTTGTAACTTGACCCACATTTACCATGGTAAGGGCTCAAATGTAGATGAAGAGAGTCAAGCATAGAAACATAGAAGACCAGTATCAGAAATGCATTGATTTTATGGTGTAAACAAATAAAAACTATTCTGATTTGATATTATAGTAAACATTTGAATTATTCAACATACCTTGTTTATTTAATGTTGTCACCTGACCCACATTTACCATGGTAAGGGCTCAAATGTAGATGAAGTGAGTCAAACATAAAGAGAAACATGGAAGACCAGTATCAGAAATACATTGATCTTATGATGTATATAAATAAATAAACATTCTGATTTGATATTATAATAAATATATGAGCCATTAAACTTACCTTGTTAATATAATGTTGTCACCTGACCCACATTTACCATGGTAAGGGCTCAAACAGTGGCATATACATGAAAAGAATCAATCATAGAAACACAGAAGACCAGTATCAGAAATACATTGATATATATGCGAATGAAAAAAAAAAATCTGATTTTATTTTATAATGAACATTTGTGCCATTAAACATACCTTGCTAATTTAATGTTGTCACCTGACCCACATTTACCATGGTAAGGACTCAAATTAAATGTAGATGAAGAGAGTCAAGCATAGAAACACAGAAGACCTGTCTCAGAAATACATTGATTTTATGGTGTACACAAATTAAAAACATTCTGAATTTATATTCCAATAAACATTTGAGCAATTCAACATACCTGGTTAATTTAATGTTGTCACCTGAACCACATTTACCATGGTAAGGGCTCAAACAGTGGCATGTAGATGAAGAGAGTCAAGCATAGAAACACAGAAGACCAGTATCAGAAATATATTGATTTTATGGTGTAAACAATAAAAAAGCATTCAGATTTTATATTATAGTACACATTTGAATAGTTAAGCATACCTTGTTTATTTAATGTTGTCACCTGACCCACATTTACCATGGTAAGGGCTCAAATGAAGATGTAGTGAGTCAAGCATAAAGAGATACATAGAAGACCAGTATCAGAAATACATTGATTTTATGCTTTTACAAATGAAAAACATTCTGATTTTATATTATAATAAATATCTGAGCCATTAAACATACCTTGTTAATATAATGTTGTCACCTGACCCACATTTACCATGGTAAGGGAAGAGAGTCAAGCATAGAAACACGGAAGATCAGTATCAGAAATACACTGATATGTATACAAAAGAAAAACTTTCTAATTTTATATTATAATAAACATTTGGGTTACCGAACATACCTTGTTAATGTTGTAACCTGAACCACATTTACCATGGTAAGGGCCAAACAGTGGCATGTAGATGAACAGTCAAGCATAGAAACACAAAAGACCAGTATCAGAAATACACTGATATGTATACAAATGAAGAACATTCTGATTTTATATTGTAATATATATTTTAATTATTGAACTTACCTTGTTAATATAATGTTGTCACCTGACCCACATTTACCATGGTAAGGGCTCAAACAGTGGCATATACATGAAAAGAATCAATCATAGAAACACAGAAGACCAGTATCAGAAATACATTGATATATATACGAATGAAAAAAAAATCTGATTTTATTTTATAATAAACATTTGTGTCATTAAACATACCTTGCTAATTTAATGTTGTCACCTGACCCACATTTACCATGGTAAGGGCTCAAATCAAATGTAGATGAAGACAGTCAAGCACAGAAACACAGAAGACCAGTATCAGAAATACACTGATTTTATGCTTTTACAAATGAAAAACATTCAGATTTTGTATTATAATACATATTTGGGTTACTGAACATACCTTGTTAATGTAATGTTGTCACCTGACCCACATTTACCATGGTAAGGGCTCAAATGTAGATGAAGAGAGTCAAGCACAGAAACACAGAAGACCAGTATCAGAAATACACTGATTTTATGGTGTACTCAAATTAAAAACATTCTGAATTTATATTGCAATAAACATTTGGGCAATTCAACATACCTGGTTAATTTAATGTTGTCACCTGACCCACATTTACCATGGTAAGGGCTCAAATGAAGATGTAGATGAAGACAGTCAAGCATAGAAAGAAACACAGAAGACCAGTATCAGAAATACATTGATTTTATGCTTTTACAAATGAAAAACATTCAGATTTTGTATTATAATACATATTTGGGTTACTGAACATACCTTGTTAATGTAATGTTGTCACCTGAACCACATTTACCATGGTAAGGGCTCAAATGTAGATGAAGAGAGTCAAGCATAAAAACAAAGAAGACCAGTATCAGAAATTCATTGATTTTATGATGTATATAAATATAAAAAAAGAAACATTCTGATTTTATATTATAATAAATATCTGAGCCATTAAACATACCTTGTTAATATAATGTTGTCACCTGACCCACATTTACCATGGTAAGGGCCAAACAGTGGCATGTAGATCATCAGAGTCAATCATAGAAACACAGAATACCAGTATCAGAAATACACTGATATGTATACATATGAAAAACATTCTGATTTTATATTGTAATATATATTTTAATTATTGAACTTACCTTGTTAATGTTGTCACCTGACCCACATTTACCATGGTAAGGGCCAAACAGTGGCATGTAGATGAAGAGAGACGAGCACAGAAACACAGAAGACCAGTATCAGAAATACACTGATTTTATGATATATATAAATGAAAATATATGATATTATATTATAATAAACATTTGGGTTATTGATAATACCTTGTCAATTTAATGTTGTCATCTGATCCACATTTACCACGGTAACAGCTCAAATGGTGGCATATTGATGAAGAGAGTAAAGCATAGAAAGAAACATAGAAATACACTGATATGTAAACAAATGAAAAACATTCTTATTTTTCACAGAAGTACCATATATGCAACATATGTTTTTATGTTTAATTAAACAGAAGTTGATAATTATTTCTTGCATTTCTATAGAGATTTACCTTCATGGGAAGACTTTGTTTGCCCTAATTGTACACAAGAACTACACACTACAACAACACTATACTGTGTTCCAATATATGACATCATAACAGCCATAGAATATTCAGGTTCAAATGAACACGGCTGCAGCTCAGTGTGTCCATAGGATTGTTATTGTTTGAATGTTACACACAGTCTACTTTTGCACAATCCTACCAAATAGCTCTAAACCAGTACAAAGCACAAGCATGTAGTCCAAAACACACATCCCTGATTACATGGTCATTTCCCTCGCTCCTTAATATAATGTGTACTGCATCAATACCTTTTTAAACCTATTGTGATAGTTGTCTATGAGTGACACATTGATTCCTTTCATAAAAAAAAAAGTCAATTATAGAAAGAAACATAAAATTATGACTATGGCAACCAATGTTTATGCATTTGATGCTTTCTGGAGGGAAAAAGCGTCTGATTTCATCACATGCAAAGCAAGGCCAGTCAGTCCCAAAGATTAAAAAAAGGTCAAATTTGTGTACAGTGTAAACAAGGCTGTAGACCGCACCGCTCACTGTGTGTTGTAAGAGTGTTTTGATTAATATGTATAATGGCTTATAGATTAATTATATATGCAATTAATTTCACTGATGATGTGAGAAAAGCGCATCCTGACGGCGAGAGCTACGAGAGAATCGCACGTGAGAAACATTTCAAGCAGTTAATGCAGAACAGGCGCTGCATTCTCGCATGTTCTGTATTGTTTCATTAGAGATTGTGATTATTCAGCAGAACATGTCTGTTCTGTGTGTGAGCTATGAGCACGGGGGCCGTGTTTTTGAATGTACCCCTCATGAAAAATTTAATATCCCTCCCACTTACTCCAAATGATTTATCTTTTCATTACCTCCCGTCCTTATGATCCCAGCATAATTTGAACCTTTAATGCAGCGGGTTCACAAAAACAAGAGCAGACACATTCATCTTAGCGTTTTGTCAGCCAAAGGGACTATTGAGAATAAATTAAATTGACTCTTTCCAAAGCACTTTATCTTAAATTTTCTTCTCTTCATCTCTTCTCTTTGTCAATCTTTAGGCCGCTGACCAAAAATGTATTGCGAGGTATCACATTAATGTCATGTCCCAGGATTTCCAGACACTTTGAAGTAAACTGAGCATGGAGAAGGCATTAGCAGATTGTAGAGGTGAACATACCGCATATCAATATTCCCTATATGAGCCAGAATGACCTGACCTTACAAAGGGTACACAACTGCTGTGGTTATGAGTGCTCTGAGAAATTCTGCCGAGTGTGATGCCTTGGCCTGTACAACATAAATTACATTTTGTTGGGCCAAAATTAGGCTGTGTTCACACTTGTCATATTTGGGTTTAACTAAAGCAAACTCTGGTGTGATTGCTCTGTTAGTGCAGTTCATCGGAGTAAGTGTGAACGCCGCCATCGGAAGCCTTGTGCGCACCAAACAAGCGGGCCAAGACAGCTAAAAAGATGGGTCTCGGTCTGCTTCCAAATGAACTCTGGATTAAATATAAATAAATATCTGAATTAAATATGAATGCAACATGGACCAAATACTTCTAAATAAACCAAAAAAAGGATGTAATGACAAGATGCGATGCTATGCGACATGAATTGATGACACAGAATGAGCGTGTATCCAAAGCAAAATGAGCAGAGGGAAATGCGGAGCAATGACGAGGTAAAGTGCCTTCCCTGAGCTCTTTTTGCATGTGTTTCAACTTTGCAGGTGGTGAAATAAAGAATCGTTTGTACACGCAATGAGCACGTTTAGTCCAGCAGACGGCATTAGGTGTATTCACTATAATGTGGCGCTGAGCAGACCGATCGGTGAATGGGTACTTTGATGTCATACACTGATTGGTCTGTGTATGAAGTCGAACACACCTTTTGTTTCGGGTGTTCCTTCATTCAACCAGACCAATCAGGTTGTTAACATATAACTTTGCTTTTAGTTTCTCTGTCAAAAATGCCAGTTTGAATGCAGAGCGGACCAGATCCAAATGTAATGTTTTATTTTTTTGAATAAATCAAGAGAAGCGAACTACAAGTGTGAACGCACCCTTAGTTAAGCTGGTTCCTGGATCAGTATCTTTTGTGGGTCCTAGAAAAACTTTGCTATCAAACTATCTTAACCAACCCCTACACTGTCAGAAATAAATGTGCAAATATTGCAGCTATATAGGTGTACAACAGGGGTATATTATCTTGTCTGAATAAACAATAAAACACTACAATGTAAATGTAGGCATCACATTATAAAGAAAATGGACAATAATTTCAAGATTTGCTCAAGGTTACATTTAACAGTGTTATTAAATAACTATTAAAATTTTCGAATAAACTTTGAAGCTGCATAACATAACTATTTCAGTTAAAAATGATCAGAAATCAATTATTGAGTAAGTACATAACCAATCAGTGTTTAAATTAGCCCCTTACTTTAGCCTGATTCACAACGGTAGCTTGTAATAACATTTTCTAGTTTAAATGGCTCAGGTCGTTCGTCTTTGTGTCATTACGTCACTTCTGTATACATAAAGAAGGAGTGGATGCTGAATTTGGCGGATCATTTGTAGCATATTCTTACAGCAGCTGGAATAATTAAACGTCATTTTTAACTTTAAACTCTAAAGTTCTAAGGAACATTATTTTTTGAGGTTAAAATATTTTCTTTCAAAGACATTCGAATGGTATCACAATTAGAGATTATACATTGAAATCTACAGATAATACGCACTAATATGCACTAAATACACAGTCACGCAATGTTGATGTTGTTAACATTAACAATTTGAGAACAAAGTACATCAGTAATAATAATTTGCATGGTTTGACGTGATCTGAGCTAACTTTGCCATCATTCGATTTAATTACCATTGATAGCATGATTATTGTAAAGTAAAGTAATTTATTGTTACTTGTTCAGTTTCACCCATTTTTGGGTGAAACTTCTTATTTTAAATATACTTCTGAGACGTAGTATTGTTAATTCCAAAGTACAGTGAATATCCACACCTTTGCTGTGACTGACAGCCACACACACACCTCAAAACATTAGATTCATGTGCGCTGAGGAGGCACACTCCACGTAAAGAAGATAATTCTGCAAATAACTGCAGCTGCAGGTTTTAAACAGAGATGGCGACAAAGAGCCTAAATTTATGTTATGCAGCTTTAAGTAAGCATTAGAGCACAAATGTAAAAAAAAAAAAAACAATGAGCATATGCAATTATTATGTTTATTATTATTATTAGACTTAAATATGCTTTCAAACCAATACTAATAAAAAAAAAAACTCTAATACAGAGTGATAGCTAATATGTGACCCTGGACCACAAAACCAGTCTTAAATAGCACAACTACATTTGTAGCAATAGCTAAAAATCAATGTATGGGTCAAAATTATTGATTTTTCATTTATGCCAAAAATTTGGATATTAATTAAAGATCATGTTCCATGAAGACATTTTGTAAATTTCCTACCATAAATATATCAACATTTTTTGTTTTGCATTGCTAAAAACTTCATTTGGACAACTTTAAAGGCAATTAAAAACATTCTTGCACCCTCGGATTGCAGATTTTCAAATAGTTGTATTTTGGTCATTATTGTCCTATCCCAACAAACTATACATCAGTGGAAAGCTTATTTATCCAGCTTTCAGATGATGTAAAAAATGTAAAATGACCCTTATGGTTTTGTGGTCCAAGGTCACATATGGTACAAATACAAATATTTTGCATGCATACTTGGAACAAAATACAACTAAACAAATAAATGAAACGAAATAAATCTATAGAGTATTGGGATGACATCATCAGGAAACGTTATTAATTTTATAGACCATTTCGTCAGATGTAAACATACTGGTCCCGATACACTTCCTGTTTCTTTTTTTAACTTTACACAAACATCACAAAAAAATACAACCAACATAACATTTGACTGGATGAAAATGTTACATTAGCACCTTTAAGATGTATTTGTATATGTGAAATAAAATAAAAAATAAAAAAACAAAAAAACAGGAAGTGCTTCTGGACCAGTGTTGTTTACATCTAGCGAAATGGTCTATAACATGAAGTCAGTACTTAGCCTAAATTTTTTTGCAAAACTCCAAAATTCACCAGTTCACTGCAGTTTCCAGCTGAAATGAACACTAGAGACACAAACACAAACAACTTTTATTATTTTCACACAAATTATGATTACAGGGCGGATTAACAATTAATAAAGACTTGCTCACTATCGGTTGGGTTTAACAACATAACAACAATTAATGTTATAAAACTTTTGCCAGATTCCCAGTCATCTGTTACGGATAAAACTTAATGTGTTTTTATTGTGTCATGAACTGTGCAAAAAACATTTTAATATTTTGTAGAAATGTCGCCATAGGCATAACACTTTGGGTTGTAGTTTTAGCAATTACACTCTTTATTTATTTATTTATTTCTATTCTAATTATTGTAATTTCATCAGAGACCAATGCTGTTTTTCTGAAAATGCACATCAATACACCAAAGGATGTGTGAATGATGTACACAAAAATACATTCTGTTCGTGTTGCATGGAGACCTACTGTGTTTATCAAGCTCTTTGTTGATGTTACCTGGACTACGGCTGACATCTGGTACATAGTTACGCATGAAATCATGCGAGATTGTGTTCTGCCGCCTGCTGAGATGGAATTTTCGGTGATGGAGAAACGGTCAGCGGAGGTAAGAGCTCTGGACTCTTTCATTTGGTGAATATTGAGGGTCAGATGTTTGTCGAGTGTCCAGAGTGACAGCATGCAGTGAATTACGTGTGACCCCACGATGTGCTCGAGCGAGCCTGCTCAGTATTAGAGGGCCGACGGACATGTAGACAATATTACATGTGAAGAACATAAGGCGATACCCTTGAAAGAATATGGCTGCGGCCAGTGTTGAAATGACCTCCCACACACCCACCATGTCTCAAATTGATTACGTGATTGAAAACCACATTCATTCCTGATCACGGATGGAGACATGCAGCTGTAAAAAGCTCCTCTGAGGGTCTTCAAGAGGATTGTGTACAGATTGCAGGTGATTTGAGGGAAGCAGTCAAGGGGAACGGGAACGTCATGCTGGCTAGTTGTACAGAATGGATTGTGTAGGTGAAGTTTGATGGGGTTTTGGAGGTGACGAAGACGTCCTGAGACCGGTTTTGTGTTTTGTGCCTTGTAATGGGTGCGTTTCAATTGATTCTAGATCTGCACTACAGCCAACCTGCTACCGAAGCATCTCTTGGGTCTGTATCTCAGAAAACACGGCCGTGTCTGGCAGTCGGCCCACACCGGTTCTGTCTCACTTGATTAAAGAGTGTGATTGAAGCACACAGCCATTAGGCAAAAGAAGAGCAAAAACATGTGTTTGTCCTTCAGATACACAGCCTTCATCGATCGGCATCATTAAGCTTCCAATGAAATTGAGGTCTAAATGCCCTTATAAATTCGTCTGCTGATTCAGTTTGGCTCCAGCGATTAGGCAATAGCTCATTGGTACACAATTAAAGCCGTGTGGTGATTGTGCAGTCGTGTTGTCATATTTCTCTGCCGCATATTCATAATTACTTCCCTGTGCAGGGTACAAGGATGTGACTTTACAGCTGTCATCAGAGGAAACATGGAAATTGAAGGTTAATCTAAGTAATATTGATCAAATCTGTACCAGAGCTAACCATATTTAAAATGACATTGCCACATGAATTATAGAAACAATTTAGTCAGCAATGGTTGAGGAAAATGTCAGAGAGAAATGAATCTGTGTATGTTACTGTTATACGCTAATGCTAATGTTTTTGTGGGGAGCTGCTCTAAACCTGTCCCGCTAATTACTGATGCAACAATTTCAAGACCCAGATGTTCATTATGGAACGTGTTTTTGTTTAAACCCTGTATGGATGTTTTTACAATCAATATATATTCGTGTCTGTAACTGCTGCAATAGCATAAAACTCTCCTGATATTTTAATAACAATTACAAAAGAATAAAATAAAGCATATTTCATTACCTTTTGAAACAAAAGAGCTCAGTTTGAGCAGATGATTTTACTACCACAGTCACCAGATACACGCTGCAAGTTTCAGGAGACAACTGCGGGAGTGAGTCCTGTAAATGATCATTCCATGTGATTTAAACTAAACAATCGTTGATAGATGTGCTGTGTTTTGTTTATTCTAGGGAGGCTGCTGTCTTGCAGTGTTGCCATGTCCTCATATTTTCAAGCACTTTAAGACGCTCTTAGCTAAAAAAACAGAGTTCAGGGAGAGCAAGGCAAGACGAGCGTTTGTGATTAAAAAGTATTTTGTATTTTTTAATGAAAATAACCGATCATTTCGCTAGATAAGACCCTTCTTCCTCGGCTGGACTCATTTATATTGGCATTTGGGATCATTTGAAGCCGCATTTAAACTGCATTTTGGAAGTTCAAAATCAGGGCACCATATCAGTCCATTATATGGAGAAAAACCTGAAATGTTTTCCTCAAAAAACATAATTTCTTTACGACTGAAGAAAGAAAGACATGAACATCTTAGATGACAAGGGGGTGAGTACATTATATGTGAATCTTTGTTTTGGAAGTGGACTTCTCCTTTAATAAAGTGGTCTGTTGCAGATATGAGATTAATGCAGCCAAGTGCCTCAAAGCGCACTTCCTCAGTACATTCAACATCTGGCTCATATTCGCAATCTCAACTATATTCTCAAATCTATCATTTTTAATGACTTCAGAATCAATATTTTGATCGCTGGCAGCTTATGACAGTTTTAAATTGTTTTAAATGACAGTGACTTATATTCCGTTGTGTACAATAACTGCTCTAAAGTAATGTCATTTTTTTGCTGATGGTATTGTTTTGTTTTATGCCTGCGGTAATTATTAGTGAAGCATCACATCATCGTTGTCTATCAAACAGTGGCAACTTGAGGAATAAAGGTGAACTGCACTTATTGAGTCATCAGATATTTAATTAGTGTTGCGTGGAAAAAACATACCTAAACTATTGCATACCTCGTGCCGCTAGCAACTAGGGCTGCCCTTGACTAAAGATTTTTTCTGAGCGACTAGTGGTCGTTCATTTTAAGCATTAGTTGACTAATCGCATGTTTATTAATAAACCATTTAAATCATAAAAATGAGCATTTAATTGCCTACATAGCCTAATAAGCACTCAAGCGCACATACAAAGCTTGCCACAACACACGGGCAGATATAATTATTATGAATGTGTAAGGGAAAAATAGTAAGGAGGCTGCATTTACATTTTAATAATTTATTTATAAACTAGCTTTCTTTGTTTTCGGCTTACGAGATGAATTTGGTGACACTGACTCATCATCTCTGCAGTATTGATGCACCTGTTTGCATGTTTCATACGAATTACATAATTTGAGTAAATTTGTTTTCCATTTGAATTGGTTCATTTGTAAGTAGATATTTTGCTCTCTCCAGATATATATTTTTAAGCTGAATTTTCAGCATCATTACTCCACAGTCTTCAGCGTCACATGATCCTTCAGAAAGCATTCTAATATGCAAATTTGGTGCTCAAGAAACATTTCTTATCATTACTGCTGTCGAAAACTGTTTTGGTACATAATATTTTTGTGGAAACTGTATTTTCAGTACATTTTCTTTTGGCTAATGAAACATTACTTTAAATTACAGCTGAGTGAAAATGAATTTCTTGATGTGGAAAACAAATCTCATATTTGGTGAAATAGTTTCACCAGTCATGCAGTCACCTGTATTAGAATAATCCTCATTGAATTGGCCTTTGAAAGTCAATTTGCCCATTCCACAAAGGAAGCCATACCTTTCTGGTGCCGCTGTAGTGCATGAATTATGGAAATGGTTCACCTAGAGAGGCCTTTTAATGGGATGTTTCTCGCCTCTAATAAAATGTCTCCCCCTTATCAGGGTCCCTTACAATCCATATGTTAATGTCTAATGTTGAACTATTTATCGCTGCAATTTGTATCCTTTCTCTTCTGGCGTTATCTGAAATTATGCTGTAAATTTCAGCAGGGGTGAAACGATAATGCTTATCGACCCACCCATAAACCTCATATTCAAATTTTTTGGTTGCATGATTAGTCCTATTTATCTGTATAATTGGATTGAGTTTTTCTTTTCTCCCATTGCTCGGTGAGCATCTGCAAAATGGGGGTCTGCTGATTCGAAGGCTGTGGACTAAAACAAAATGCTTTGAGAAGGGACCGCCACATAATTGCGCTCTAGATTAATTCCATCTGGAGACAATCAATAGTTTTACCCTTGGATTTTTGAAAACTAATCAAGTTATACTTGCCTACGAGATTAGCAAAGAGAAAACAACTTTGGGGCCGGTGTCAGAAAGAGGCGGCACAGAACTGAACTGTGGGGAGAGGATGAGCATCCTGAGATTTCCATCGAGTTCACAGGCTGAATGTGAGCATTGTATGAAGCACATTGCTTTGTAATGGTTTTCAGCGTGCTGTAATTCATGCAAACATCCCCAGGCTATTTATACCTAGAAATTAATTGTGTCAAAGATGTAATCCAAATAAATATGACACTGTAGCGAGTTCAGATTTGGTTCACATACATATTCAGATGTTTATGCAGGAACTGTACTGAATTTGTTGACACACATCCCAGATATATAAAATGTGTTCTAAGAACGTTCTACCATTTCCATTAAAGGGGTCATCAGATGCTAAGTTCACTTTTACATGCTGTTTGAACATTAATGTGTGTTGGAAGTGTATGTACACATCTACCCTATAATGATAAAAATCCATGCAGTGGTTTTTAATTAATCTGTAAAAATGCTATCCACTTTTTCAAACTGAGCCATTCTCAGATGCCTGTCGTTGTTGCGTCACACTCACAGAGGCCACTCCCACAATAGTTGATTGACATGAGTGTCTTACCTTAGATCAGTTGTAACAGTCCAGCCTCCATGTTTTGATGCCGGAGCAGGGATGTAAGTTAGACAAGTATTGAGCGATTGAGGTGTTGTGTTGCTGGATGTAATAATGAAAATAGTGGTCGTCATTTACTCCTGACATCTGAGCTGCTGAAGATGCAGTGGATTACGTTTGTTTGTGAATGGAATGCGCCTCCCGATCTACATATATCCGTCTGTGTTCGCGCGAATCATTTGTGATCCAGCTTCACTTACAGCAAAAGTGAGTATAAGGGTTTTTTAATGAGTCTTTGCAAACACTTTTCCTAATAATGTTTTAGTAAGCAAGTTTAGCGGCTAAACGCGACTAAAGTAAACAGGCTCGTCACTCCACAAAGAGAAGAGAGGGGTGGGGCGAGCAGAGCTCATTTGCATTTAAAGCAGCCTCGACCAGAATGGGATGATTTTTGCAGAGCTGATTTTGACAAGGTAAAAAGGGTGTTGTTTTACACTACCATTGGGAATTTTTAACCAAAGTATATTATAGACTTTTCATTAAGACCCTAAATAATCATATCAACTTGTGGAAAATGCGCATCTGATGACCCCTTTAAGTTATAAATGTTTTCTAAACAAGCAAAACATTTTTTTTTTTTTACCACTTTAATAACATTTTGTTCTTCGTTATGCCAGTGTTAAAGAAAAAAAATGGGATAGTTCATCCAAAAATTTAAATTCTGTCATTATTTACTCACCCTCATGTCGTTACAAACCCGTAAGACCCTTCGCTTATCTTCAGAACACAAATTAAGATATTTTTGATAAAATCCGAGATAGCAATGCAACTGGTATATTCAAGGCCCTGAAAGTTAGTAAGGACATTATTAAAATAGTCTCCAATAGTCTCTCTCTATATAAAAGAATGGTCAGGATGTTCATCAAAATTCATCTTTTGTGCTGCAAAGAACAAAAAGTCTTATATCAACATGGATTAATAGGTGGGTGTTTTTTGTGATGTATGTATGCATGAAAATGCAAAAGTAAGAAATATATACTACTTTTTTTTTTTTTTTTTTTTTTTTTTTTTAATAAAATTGCATCATAAAAAATTAACAGTTAAGTCCGATGAGCAATTTTTTCTGAACGCATAATATTTCCTGCTAATGAAAATGTATTCCATTGGAATTTTAACTAGTTCCAGTAAGGCAAATTATAGCAGTAATAACCTTACTGTGACTTTGAGCTGTTTCTCATCTTATTGATGACACCGCAAGAAGTTGAGAGTGTTTATTAATCAGTGAATAATACTGAATTTGTGGAAATTAATGAATCTGAATAATAAATGAATACGAATATTGTTCCAAATTGATGACATCCGTTTTTCCTCACTGAAGTGGCTACTTCATTAAAAGTGGAAAGATGAGCAGATTAGAGACCAAATTACACCTCAGCCTGTGAATATAGATAACACGTATAATAGCGCTGCGGCACATGAGGGATGCTTGTATTCAAAACACTCAATCATCACTGGACTGTAAGCATGGATGTGTTTTGTTCATGTCAGATGCATGTAAAGACGTAAATGCACTGGCATAATCATCATCTCCCTGAAACATTTAAAGGGCTTCCATTGGTCAGACAAAATGTTAGTCCCGGCCCAAACTCGCCATTGGTTGTTCCCAGGGTGCTGCAGTGCCACAGAGACACAGTGCTAACACAATTTGGAGAAATCATCCTGTAATGGATTGTTTGTAGCTTTCTTTAAAGGAAAAGTTCAGTGAAAAATTAAAGGCATAGTTTACCCAAAAAGGAAAATTCTGTCATTAATTACTCACCCTCAAGTCGTACAGCCAAACCTGTAAGACCTTCGTTCATCTTTGAAACACAAGATATTTTTGATGAAATCTGAGAGATTTCTGACCCTGCATAGACAGCAACACAGCTGACACATTCAAGGCTCAGAAAGGTGGTAAGGAAATCATTAAAATAGTCCATGTAACATCAGTGGTTCAACTGTAATGTTATGAAGCTACAAGAATACTTTCTGTGCACAAAGGAAACAAAAATAAAGACTTTATTCAGTAATTTCTTCTCTTCGTTGCGTGTTCTCTTCAAGATCTAGAAGAGTTTATTTCTTCATCAGAAAAGATTTGGAGAAATTTAGCATTACAACACTTGCTCTGCAATAGATCATCTGCAATGAATGGGTGCCGTCAGATTGGGAGTCCAAACAGCAGATAAAAACATTACAATAATACACAAGTAATCCACACGACTCCGGTCCATAATTTAATATCTTGTGAAGTGAAAAGCTGCGTGTTTGTAAGAAACAAATCCATCAATAAGGCATTTAACCATCACATATGGACAATCTACCAATCCATAATAATGTAAAAATGTCCATCCAAACTGTTTCAGAACTGCTTTTGACTGCTTTCACTCATAAACTGTGCGTGATCTGTGCATTTTTCTCTCTTTTTACACTGGAGAAATCAATATTATGGACTCATGTTTGAGCCAGAAGCAATAGTTTTATGGTAGAAATGTAAAAATATATTACAAATGTGCAGTTTTATGCTTCACAAGACCTTAATAAATGGACTGTCATGATGATTACTTGTGGATTATTGTGATGTTTTTATGTGATGTTGAACACTCATGATGGCACCCATTCACTGCAGAGGATGAGGGTGATTAAAAGAGAAGTCCACTTCCCGAGCAACAATTTACAGATAATGTACTCACCCCCTTGATATAGAAAATACGATCATTTTACAACATACCCTAACTTTCTTGATGCCAGAATATGGAGAACAAGACAAGACAAGCGTTTGAGATTAAAAAGTATTTAAATTGTATTTTTTAAATGAAAATAACTGATCGTTTCACTAGATAACACCCTTCCTCCTCGGCTGGGATTGTTTACAACCACATTTGGGATCGTTTGAAGCCGCTTTTAAACTCAATTTTGGAAGTTCAAACTCGGGCCACCATAGCAGTCCATTATATGGAGAAAAATCCTGAAATGTTTTCCTCAAAAAACACAATTTCTTTACGACTGAAGAAAGAAAGACATTGAACATCTTGAATGACAAGGGGTTGAGTACATTATTTGTAAGCTGTTGTTCTGGAAGTGGACTTCTTCAATGTTTGGTTGAAGTATTTTTTTAATCATAATCTGGGATATGAGAAAATATACAACTAAGCCAGTCAGATAAAAGTGCATTTTAATTATATTTTTAATTAAATGTATCAACATTTTTATTTCAGGTTTTTTTTCACCCACTAACCTAACAGAGTAACTAATCAAGTTAATCACATTTAATTGTAAAATAATTTTTAAAAAAGTCTTTAAAAGCCAATAAATTGTTGTACAACCGAATTCAGAATTTTACATGATTTTAAAATGTTCCCATCACTGACAAATATGTCATTGAGAAATACTGAACAAAGTGTTGAATGTCTCTCTTTCAGAATGACACAGTCTTGTATGGACACCTCTGAGCTGTGTGGAGAAAAGAAAAAAAAACCCTGCAGATAATCAGATACTCAAATCTCTGCCACTCAATCTGTCAGTCTTTGAATGTCATGCCTCCATCTCTCCATCATTCATCTGTGCCTCAGGGACGGAGAGCTATTACACTAGATCATATGTCACAAAGCGCTGGAGACTGATACATTCCACCCAAATATTGAGAAAGACTAAGCTCACATGCCATTTGACGAGACTTTGTCCTATGACTTTGCAAGCTTAAATGGGTGTTTCATGTATCATGTTTTGTCAGATATGATGAGAGGGGGGAAAAAAAGAGAAAGCAAGGAGAGACAGTGGTCATGGGTCATGCACTCTTCAGAATACTATTGAAAATGTCTATAAACTAGTCTAAATTCTGAATTTGAATAGAAAACTGTAGAATTATAGAAATAAAAGTGAATAAAATCAAAAACAATCATGTAACATTACATTTTATTATTCTTGATACATCTCTTGTGTGGCTTTGCCACATTTCTTTGAATCAGTACATTCTTACTCCTGTTTAAACTACTTTTCAACATCCTGTGGGACATGTGTTCAATTCGATTCAAAATCCATAATTTACTGAAAGAGAGCCAATGCTTTAACTTTTTTTTCTCTCTCTCAGAAGTGCTACTGATGCTTTACAATACTTTCATCTCACCAAAAATTGTGGTCGAAGCTTTTAGACTGCACCTGTGCAGACTAAATTAAAGACATGTGAAATGAAATGGAAATAAAATATCCAATGGCTGTCTGTCATAATTTTCTCCCCAGATGATGAAATTGTGCTGTAATGGTGCAGCAGGAGTTTGTGCAGCTACACCGCCGACCCATTATATTATCCGGAGGGTTTGTGGACCCCTAGTATGGACAGAAAATAGAAAGGATGTGTGAAGCACACTACCTCTGAGTGACAAAATTCAATATTTCCAGACACTCTCTCCCTGTATCTGTCAGTTACTTCTCAAACTATACAAAAAGTTCTTAAAAATGTGTCTCAAAGTAACAAGTTGATATGAAGTTTTTTTGGTATTGTTTTTTTGAATTATACATTGTCTGATTTGAATTATACAAATGTCTGTACATAAAAGGTACTAAGGTGTTTGTTCTAGTTTTTCTACAGTTTTTTCTCTTTTTTTTTCTTAATATTTTTCTTCATGGAAACAGATATCAGTAATTAATAACCATTTGAAGTGTATCTTATAAAATGCTTTGAAATATATGCACATTGTTTGTTTTATGTGATGTCGGTTTGCTTGTTGATTTATGTGTTCAAGTCACTTTCTGTCGCATTGGCAGATGTGAGTGGCTGATACGTTATCATTTTGCATTTATGGAATACAGCTAAATATGAAATGCTTTACATTTTTCCTTTAGCTCTAGGGGAGTAATTGTAGAAGCTATCAGGCTATTCTAATTTAATGTCAGCTGCAATATTACAGGATTTGAAATATGATCAAACCGATAGTCATCTCTATCCAGTCACATACTGACATTTCTTTTATTATATGAGCTGACCATTACCATATCCAATCTGGCATATATTCGTATTTTGTAATAAGTTCAGTATTAATGACGGGTGATTAATCACAAATATTGGTTTAAAGACATCACAGATAGACTTCTCTGCCAGAGCGTTACCTCTAATGTGTTGGAAAATATTGAAAATTATATCTGACCCCAGCAGACGACTAGGACGGTATGAAATTTCCAGATAGTGGGAGACACAGTTATTCCATGCATTAAACAGGGTTGAGGTTAAATGTTCTTCTGCATCTCGCTTAAACAGCCCTGTCACATGAGACGCCTTAGTGCCGTCAGACATTCAGGATTCATCTGTGTAAACATGTGCAGAATCTGGTCCGATCCCTCAGCCTCATTTGAAAAAATTGAGCATGGGTAAGTGAGCACAGAATGGAGAGCGTTTGCCGTAGTGTTATGCGCTAGACGCTTCTCGGGGAGCCGGCTAAATGGATCAGTCTGATTAGTTCTCAAGTGACCTCCTCCGGAGTGGGCCGTGTAACACTGGCTTCATTTCCATGTGTAGATTAAATGGACCCAGCAGTGGAGGATTTGGCTTAGGGTTCAGCACTTGTCGCCTTCCATCTACTTTGGTAAATGGGGGTCTGTGTGCGTTAAAAGTGTTGCTAGGGCTGTAGACCATATAGAAAAAGGCCTGTGGAAGTAAAGAGAATGCATATGGAGCCAGAAAGACAATTCAATTCAATTTCTTAAGTTACAGTGTTCTCTTTTTTCCTATAGCAAAGTAACATTTAGACTCATTTCGACTAAATACATTGCTTTTCTACTTTCCCACCATACTAGTGGTGATATTTTAACAATTCAAGTAATATTTGAAAGATGAAATGTAAATTTAAGGAATTAAAGGATTAGTTCACTTCCAGAATCCAATAATTTACTCACCAACATGTCATACAAGATGTTCATGTCTTTCTGTCTTCAGTTGAAAAGAAATGAATGGAGATCAGTACAAATTGCAGTTTCAATACAGCTTCAGAGGGCTCAACATGATCCCAGCCGAGGTATAAGGGTCTTATCAAGCGAAACGATCTGTCATTTAAAAAAAATAAACAAAAATATACTTTTTAAAGTATATTTCCTCGGCCGAGGAAGAAGGGTCTTATCTAGCAAAACGATGTTATTTTCATTTAAAAAAATACAACTGATACTTAAAAAAATACTTTTTAATCTCAAACACTCGTCTTATCTTGCTCTGCCTGCACTCTGTGTATTCTGACTCAAGAAAGTTAGGGTATGTCGAAAAACTCCAATCATATTTTCTCCCTTAACTTCAAAAATCATTTCAAAATCATCCTACATCACTGCAGAAGTACCGACCCAGTCTTTGCAAAGTGAACATGCAAAGAAGATCAAACACCCTTAACGAAAAAGGTAAAACAGCGATATAGGGCGATTTTGAAGTTGAGGGAGAAAATATGAACAGAGTACTTAAATTTTTAAGAAAATAGCCGATCATTTCGCTAGATAAGACCCTTCTTCCTCAGCTGGGATTGTTTACACCCGCATTTGGGATCGTTTGAAGCCACATTTAAACTGCATTTTGGAAGTTCAAACTCAGGGTACCATATCAGTCCATTATATGGAGAAAAATCCTGAAACATAATTTCTTTACGACTAAAGAAAGAAAGACATGAACATCTTGGATGACAAGGAGGTAAGTTCATTATCTGTAAATTGTTGTTCTGGAAGTGGACTTCTCCTTTAACCACAAATGCTCATCTTGCACTAGCTCTGAGTCCACAACTTCATGCATTACATAGTCATGTTAGAAAGCTCACGTGTCCTTTCCAAGTCTAACGGCCTTTACAAAAAAGGTAAAACAGCGATTTCGAAGTGGGAGAAGAAAATGAGATGAGTTTTTCGCCCTACTATACCTTTTGAACCACAGTACACAGATGAAGAACTAACCGCACGTCACCTTTCCAACGTGATTACGTAATGTGTAAAGTCAAGCTGGTACAAGACAAGCATTTGTGGTTAAAAAGTATATTGGTAATTTCTGGGATTTGGTAACATTTCAACTTTGAATATAATTTACATGTGATTCATTTTCTAAATACCCCGCATAATTAGGCACATGTCAAACTATGACAAAAAAATATTTTCTCACATCAGGCATTAACGACCATAATTATTTTCAGCTTTTTGCAGATTTAGACACCTTTTTTTCTCAACCCCGTAACAGACTAAATGTATGGAAGCCCGTTTCCGCCACTGAATAAAAAGATAGTTGCAACTTTTTATCTCACAATTCTGACTTTCTTTCTTGCAATTTCGAGTTTACATCTCGCAAGTCTGACTTTTTTTCTCAGAATTGTGTGATAAATGCACAATTGCAAGTTATAAAGTCAGAATTGCTAGATATAAAGTGAGAATTGCGGGATATAAACTCAGAATTCTGACTTTATTTCTCGCAACTGTGAGTTTATATCCTGCAATTGCGAGTTATAAAATCCAGTTCTGAGGAGAAAGACTGATATGTTCACAGAATTGCGAGTTTATATCTCACCATTCTGACTTTATAACACACAATTGTGAGTTTATATCTCATAATTCTGAGAAAAAAAGTCTGAATTGTGAGTTTGTATCATGCAATTCTGAGAAAAAATGTCAGAATTGTGAGATAACAAGTCGCAATAACCTTTTTTTTATTTTTTATTCAATGTCGGAAACGGGCTTCCACAAAAATGAGTTTAAAAAAGGATTTTACACAGAACTTGTTACAAACATCTACTACTCATGTGTTCCTGATAACAATTTAATGATAACAAATGTAACATTTATTATATTTTTCACATTTTTACAGGACTGAAGCTAAAAATACACAAATTGTGTGTCTGTGGTCTCTATATTTTTTATTTAAAAGTTTTGTATTGTTTTAGTCCTTAACATGTCAGATAGTAATCATCAGAAATGCTTTTATTCTTATTTGTCTTCCCTATATTTTTTCAAAAAATATTAATATTAATATAAACTCTCACACATTTGAAAGGAAACATTTCCATCAGTTTTACTCTTTGGTTTTGTTTCTCTCTCATATTGTCCCCTCATTTCTGGGTCAACAATACTGTCTTTCTGCTGGAAATGTGGGTGCAATTTCTGATGTAGGATGCTTGTCAAAGTTTAAGTGGACATATTACATAAAAAAAAAAAAATCTATTTATAACAAAAATATGACTTGTCATGATTTTTGATATATTTGCTGAAACCATGGCTATTTTTTTAACCATTTTCTGCACCACTATCCACCTTTTTCTAAACGCAGAAGTCTTGCCTGACTGAATACATTTTTTTTGACCTATCCTTTCAGACCCTTATTCCTTGGCTGGGATCGTGTAGAGCCCTTTGAAGCTGCATTTTGGACCTTCAACCCTTTGTCCACCATTAAAATCTGTTATATGAACGAGAATCCTGGAATGTTTTCCTCAAAAACCTTAATTTCTTTTTGATTGAAGAAAGTAAGACATGAACAGCTTGGATGACATGGGGGTGAGTAAATTATCAGGAAATTTTGATTCTGGAAGTGAACTAATCCTTTAAGGGGGTCCCAAAGACACTAGGTTAGGAGGCACCAGGGCACAGGCCCTGCTGCCACAGTCCATAATCCAGCCCTGGGATCACAGTTGGTCAAAATCATGTAACTTCCTTATGTTTTCTAAAAACATTTTTCCTCTTCTTCTTCCAGAGAAGATTTATTTTTTCGTTTTTTTCTTCCACACTACTGTATGTGAAGTTTTCACCTGGACAGTATCTCATAGCTTGTTCTGAGAACTTTAAATCCTTAGAGACAGAGAGAAGGCTACAGGAGAGATGTTGCATTTTATTGCATTCAGGTTCTAAAGTAGCAGTGGTTGAAATATGTTGTCTGGACAGTGGCAGGGTCAAATGTGACTTATGCACTGGGTGTTGGTTCCTTGAGCTGTTCTGCTGTGAAGCTGAACCATTCTTAATGTTGCAAATGATTTATTTAGGGCAAATGCTAAATCATTTTATAGCAGGTAATCCAAATTAGCCAAAATAGGATGGCGGAGTATAGCTTATGCTTACTAAAACTCAATTAACATTTGACTGTGAAAAGTTACCATAAAACCTCCTACCTGCATATACACTCGTACATGCATTATCACACACACATGATTCAGATTTAGATTCAGATTCAACCTTGTGGCTTTATTGCTCTCGCTGATCAAGGTGAACATGAAATGCATCACAAATGCACATGTAGTTTTTAGTACATATTCATTGAATATGGATATAATTGTAAATACGAAGAAGTTGTATACATTGTTTATGGATGTTTGTGAATCTGGAAATAGAAATGTGATGGAGGTCTTGTGATTTTTTTTTTTTTTTTTTTTTTTTGTTTTTTGTTTCAGACATTTGTTGACCTTGTTCTATGAACTGAAAATCTTTATTCCACAATTCCCTAGCTCAACTTCCAGTTTGCACTTCTATAAATCTATAAGAAATCTATAGAGAGAAAAGTACCAGAGTGAAGTGTATTGAGCACTGAGTATTGCTTAGTGCCTTTATAGAGTGCACAACAACTGTAGGTTTCCAATACAAGCCCCAGAACTAGATACGTCGAAAAAAATGTAAGTTTTTGCTGTTACATACCAGCCAAACGTTTTTGAACAGTAAGATTTTTTTTGGCGTTTTTATGCCTTTATTTAGATAGGACAGTGTAGGTAAGACAGGAAGCGAAGTGAGTGAGAGACAAGGGGGTGGGATCGGGAATGGTCCACAAGCCGGGACTCGAACTCAGGATGCCCGCAGTGCAACGGCACTATATGTCGGCACGCCAACCACAAGGCTATTGGCACCGACGAACAGTAAGATTTTTAATGTTTTTTTGTTTTTGTTTTTTTATAAGAAGTCTCTTCTGCTTACCAAGCCTGCATTTATTTAATCAGTAGTACAGCAAAAATAGTAACATTTTGAATTATTTTTACTATTTAAAATAAGAAGAACACTATTTATCTGAAAAAGAAATTATTGTAACATTATAAATGTCTTTATAATCACATTTGATCAATTTAAAGCATCCTTGCTAAATAAAAGTATTACTGTATTAATACTTTTTTTATATATATAAATCAATTTTTGGCATTTTTCACATTTTTATTTTTGATAGGACAGTATAGCAATGACAGGAAACAAAGTGGGTGGGATCGGGAAAGGTCCCAAGCCGGACTCGAACTCGGGACGCCCGGAGAGCAACAGCGCTACATGTCGGCGAGCTGCCCACAAGGCTATCGGCGCCGACTGTATTAATACTTTTATATATATACTAGATATACTGACTCCAAGCTTTTGAATGGTATAGTGTATAATATTACAAAAGCTTTTTATTTCAGATAAATGCTGATCTTTGGATCTTTCTATACATCAAAGAATCCTGAAAAAAAATACTCAACTGTTTTAAATATTGATATTAATAAAAAAAATGTTTCTTGAACAGCAAATCAGCATATTACAATGATTTCTGAAGGATCATGTGACACTGAAGACTGGAGTAATGATGCTGAAAATTTAGCTTTGATGACAGGAATAAATTACATAAAATATATTCAAATAGAAAACCGTTATTTTAAATAGTAAAAATGTTTCAAAAGTTTTGCTGTACTTGGAGGCTTGGTGAGCAAAAGAGACATCTTTAAAAAAACATTAAAAATCTTACTGTTCAAAAACCTTTGACTAGTAGTGCAGAAAAAGAAAGCCAACAATACTTAATAATGCGATACAATAAAATAAATTACAAAATTAAAAAATAAATTACAAAAAATTATTTTGAGTTTCCTATGGCTTTTTAAAAAAAAAAAAAAAAAAAAAAAAAAAAAAAACATTTTATATAAATTTCACTTACAAAGAATAATTTGTGCCTGAAAAGAAAAGAAAAGAAAAGAAAAGAAAAGAAAAGAAAAGAAAAGAAAAGAAAAGAAAAGAAAAGAAAAGAAAATAAAAAAAAGAAAATAAAATAAAAAATAAAATAAAGGATAATATATTCCAGGCGTGGAAATTCCCTGATATTTCTATGATTTTACTGCAACATGAAACCCCTGCTCTCACTTAGGTTATACATTAATATATAATTCAGATGGATTTGAGGAGAATCCATATGCATATCCACATCTCTCTGATTGTGCATATGAGGCTATAAGTCTTTCTATAACAGGCGTGACCTTTGTGCCTCGATTCTTTATTCTCTAATAGGGTGGGGAAGTGTGATCAAAATACCACAGTGTGAATATATCACAGTATAAATAATTTCATATCACAGAACTGCTATATTACCATACTTTTTCTGAAAACTGAATGTCTTGTAAGACATGACATACAATGGCTCAGAGGGATTTTAAGCACAGCATTCAACATATATGTAGTTTTATGGATTCTCTCAGTTAGTCTCTATGAAAAGTGTGCTTTTGTAAGATATTATTAATATATTTTAACTAATCTCAATATATTATCAAATCCCAGTCCTGCTGCATGAAAGCAAACCCTGTTAGCCATCCACTAATATTTTAGCACAGTAGTTTTTTTGAGCAACGCTAATGATGTCTCTTTTTTTGTTTTGCATGATTTATTTGAAATTCATGAGGTGTCCGACTGCACAAGTTGACATGTGTCTCCATGGGGATAAATTATTGAGAAGACTTTGGTGTGTGGCAGCTGAAAGTCGAGTCTATTAATAATGCAGAGGTCTGTATACAGTTAAAGCGTTATTACTTCTCTTGTAAGGTTTACGTTTTTGCTTCACTGCATGGTGCCATTCTTTATATTCCGATATTAGCTTGACATAACCCATCTAATCCTGCTGTTAAAAATTAGAGGCTCGTATGTGAAAATGTTGCACCATAAAATGCAAAATCCAATTCAAAAATGGCCTTCTTGTGTTCCTCATCAAAGAGCTTAACTGCCCATGTTTCTGTAGGAAAACCATGTCGCTTCACAATGAGATTTCCTGCTTGGGTCGTTTGATTTCCATGGCATTACTATAAGACTGAACCATAAAGCGAACCCCATTGCTATCAGGAGATCGTTCTGGAAAGTTCTAGCTCCCTAAGCATCTTCTCCTCCCTTCCGTCACGCTCTAAGAAAGCCTTATCATTCAAATGGATTGCAGCGGCGTTTGTGAGTGTGTGCGTTTCCACTGAGACTGCTGCTGGATTCCTGTGGACAAAAGCGCAGAGTCTCGGGGAGAGAATTGGATGAGACGTGCAGCACGGACAGAGGAATCCTCTGATGACTCTGCCAGGCTTTTCTTCTCTTCTCGGATGTCCTGAGACAATCGTACAGCTGTCTGATGCTCTCCCCGCTCAGTAAGGAAGCGCCACACATCCATCACGCTCGGAGGGCGCCAGCGCCGTTCCAAGTCTCGCTCAACACTCTTTCGCGGCCTGGAAGGAGGCCAGACGTTTCTCAATCCTGAACTGGCTCCTCTCAGCGAAGCGCGTTTGCGAGCATCTCCACTTTTGGACGGGTTCATGTGTGCCAGTGTGCGCCGTTGCTATCTAATCTACTCTGGGGTGTTATGTTTGTCTACAGAGCTTGTTTATCTAGCAGAAGCTTTTGGGAGGAAGTCGAACAAAGGATGGAGATAGCAGACGTGTTGCATGGTTTGCATCACCTCACAAACAGCCGCTGGCGTGGTATGAAAAGGGAACTCGGATGCAGTTGTATGTACCTGACATACTATTCTTGTTCCAAATCCAAGGAAGCCTAGCTTCCTAACCATCAAACCGCACAAGTTTGGAACGCTCTACATAAATCCTAGGTTAAAAACAAACCAAATTTGAGTCATTGGACCAAAAAAAGCTATGAAACCAGCACTTGTTGTTTTGAACGTTTGACCCAGCATGCTAGGAAATTTTATTTAAATCAACTATTGTTTAAAAATTACAATGCTGCTGGGTTATAATAAACCCAAAGTAAGTTGGAAATGATTATTCACATACAGAATAATCACGGAAAGTAGTATATTAAGTAAAGATCATGTTCCATAAAGATATTTTGTAAAGAACTTTATTTGGACAACTTTAAAGGTGATTTTCTCAAGGTGAGATTCCAGATTCCAATAGTTGTATCTTGGCCAAAATGCATGAATGGAAAGCTTATTTACTCAGATTTCATATGATGTATGAATCTCAATTTCAAATTATGACCTTATGACTGGTTTTGTGGTCCAGGGTCACAAATAATAAGGTAGATCCTGTTAAACAAAGTTGCTTTTCAAATGTTTAATATTGAATAAATTACATTTCAGAACAAATTTGACCAGTTATTAAGCTCAATTTTTCTCTCGCCAACAAACACATTAGTAACACTACAGCCAAACCATCAGGCTGAGTGCTGGCAAGAAACACACAGACTGAAAGCCTGTATTAGACACTGAAAGTTGGGAATAAACTGTGTAATATAGTGAATCGACAGTACTTTACTTTCTCCATTTAAAAGGATTTTTAATCACTCCTCTTACACACCATTTTGACTTGTTCAGTTTTGTTCCACACATTTCCACACATACAGTATCTCTGTCATGAGCACTTTGAGCCCCACCATGAGCAAAAGGTCTTACGGGTTTGGAACAACATGAGAAGTAATGAAGACAGAATTAAGTAATTAATGACAGAATTTTAATTTTTGGGTGAGCTAACCCATTAACTACTAGATACTTCTAAGCAGGGCCTAAAATTAACTCTCGCCAAGAGCCGAATGCAAGTAAAAATCGCTGAGTATACATAACCGTGTTAGTCGCCAGTTGGCGGGGAAAATGTTTACGAATAACAATGCAATGTAGTGAGAACAACAGCCAGTTTTTAAAGAGATTCGCTGTTTCTGTGTGGTAAGAGATTTATTCATCATACAGTGTAGATAGCTTTACTTATAACGCAAGTGTTTTTTTTTAAATGCATAAACTTGCACTAGAATAGGCTAGGCTAATTAGTGATGATGTTCTTTGATAATGTTAGGCTGCTTTTAGCCTTATGCTAGAGCTGGTTTCAGGCAATGAAACTAAGTATGTAAATAATTAAATACATTAGCACGATAATATCATGTATTGGCGATCTCACAGGCTGACAATAGGACCCAACACTACTGTAGCTTATTATTTACTCACCCTCCATGCATCCTAGGTGTATATGACTTCCTTCTTTCAGACAAATACAATCAGAGTTATATTAAAATTGATCCTGGCACTCCCAAGCTTTAGAACAGCATAGACGGGTGTTTCTCCTCATCAATCCAAAACAAGTCCAATAATATGCATCCATCCATAATAAAAAGTGCCTCACACAGCTCCAGGGGCTTAAAAAGGCCTCCTGTAGCGAATCAATGCGTTTTTGTAAGAAAAATATCCAAATTTAAAAACGTAAGAATCACTTTAATCTTGCTTGCTCTAACAGTTGTATACGGACTGGCAACGCAGTGGAACAGCTAACCAATCACAACACATTTTGTTTTTCGGAAGGTGGGCCTTCATTAAACCCGGAACTAATCGAGCCTTATGTGCCAGGCTGGGAGAAATGTATTGTAATAATGTAAATTATGTTAAAAATAATGCGTTTTTCGAACCACCAAGCATGAAAGCATGTTCTAGACCAGACTTTGTAAAAGAGCATAATAGGACCCCAATAAGCCCTGATTCTAAATATTGCATTAAATGAAAGTTTACTTCAAATCAACAGTTTTACTTTTTCCATCATCTTGGATTTATTTATAACAGTACAGGATACCTTCCAGTCTCCAAAGGCAGCTCGCTAGGTTTTTGTGGTTGATTGATAGGTTGATTGACAGGTTTGTTTGTGTCACGTGTTCTTTGTGTTCTGTTTTGATTCTGTTTTTTCCTGTGCTCCTGCTTTCTGTTTAGTTCCTGTTTGTCCATATTTGGTTTGGTTCCTGTTCTCGTTTAGTTAATTAGATTCCCAACACCTGTGTAGTTAATCATCTTTTATATTTATATCCCTGCCTGTTCAATTCTATTTCGTCCAGTCTGCTATGTTACTAGCTCTTTGTGAGTTTTCCAACGGTGTATTCCCCTGTGTTTTCTGTATTTCGTTTATTTCTGTTTTCTGCCTTCTCCTTGCCACATGCTACCGTGACAGTTTCTAACTACCTTCCATTGTGGCTTCAGTAATCTGACTGTAAAACATTTTGTATTTAAATATTTTGACTTCTGACTGGGTCAGTCACTTATTCATACCAAGTGTAGTGGCACAGAATAGCATACTGTCAAACTAACAATTATTCAGACACCAAATATAATTTTTGCTATTTTTTTCTAGTGGGTGCAGGACACTATAGTTCATTTATGTACGTGAGCATAGCAAAATCAAGTGAACTGTGACATATTATACCCAAAAATTCTTCATACAGTGGACTACCAGTAAAACCGATACAAATTTGGGACCAAAAATTAGATTTGACACTTTGACCTGACTTTTGTTTTTCATCTGACAGATGAATTTGTTCTGACACAGCTTAACTCTGGAGTTCTTGTCCTATTTTATTACCATTTACTAAACTGTAATGAATAATTTGTGAAAATGTGAGAAATGTTGAAGTTGTCTGAATACATTTTGGTTTGACTATAGTTATTGTGAATATAGAACATGACTTTGCATATGTATTTTAGCTAAAGCTCTTAAGTCATCAGGTCAACCTTTTAATATGCTGAACAGTACAGAAGAATAATTAAAAAGTCAAGAACTGTATTCTTTGTTGGACCAGGTCTCAAGTTTAATGTTTAAAAACATGATCCTAACAAACACATTCTTCAACAGCTCTGTAATCAAACTGACTGCTGTGTGTAAGGGATCTGGGGATGTTTCGTTGTGTTCTCTCGCTTGTCTGTTTTATTTTGATATTTTCCTTTTGCCTTTCACTTTTAAGTTCTTTTTAGATGTTTGTTTTTGTTTGCCAACCCCAAACTGATTGTGTCCATGTGCGTCTCGTATTATCACTAGTTCTGCTGCATTTGCACCCCTGTGTTTACCTCTTTTCTTTGTCTAGCTTTGTTTGTTATTAGGTGGTTTGTCTAGTGAATTCTTGGAATTGTTATTCTTGTTTGTTTTATGTTTCTTGCCAACCCTTAGACGATAGTTTAGGTTACTTTTCTCATTTTGATTCTGAAAACACATTGGACTCAAAATAAGTGTTGATTTCAAAAAACGAGACATGCAATAATTTCAAAATTAAAGATCTGTAAAAACTGAATTTGTATTGATTTTTCAATGTATTTTTCACATTTCTGGCAGTATTTCTTCCTTGAAACATTTTTCCAACAGTTTTTAGCTTTATCTGTATTTCAAACTTGCACGTAATTTACATTTCAAAGTAAATGCCAGAAAAAAACTGGCAATTTCATGTAAATATGACTTTGTTGCATCATAATGAGCTGATGTTTGATTGTTATCAGTATTTTGTTACACATCCAAACGCACTCATATGCAACATTATCCAAGTTTACGGGTCAGATGAACAGACAATGAAACAACCAATCAACTACAGATTGTTTTCTCCTGCACCTGCATCATGCCTGAGGTAAAGGAAGGAAAACACTGGTAAATAAAAGAGTGGGGCAAGCGGATACCAATAATCACCTCCGCTGCCTTGGTCCTGGATTGCTGTTTTCTGCGCACATCATAAAACGCTTTGTACTATGGCAATGTAAATTAGAGGAGTGCCGGGAAAGCAATTCCCTCTGCAAAACATGACCAGGGGTTACTTGTTGTACCTCTGCCTGACCAGCTGTAAAATTAGGAGCAAGGGAGGTGCTTGGTGCGTCTTTGTGGAGTAAATAATTTATATTAAAAAACGTCTTTCACAGAAGCACTCAATAGATGCCGAGGGCCAAACAGACCAACAGTGTGCCAAGCAGGTTTTAAAAGATGCACACGCCCGTAACGCAATATTCATCCACACAGGAGATTGTAGATAGAAGTGAGATCTGTTTCAGACATCTTCCCGGAGCTAAAGCAAATTTACGCTCTAGAAATAGACCGGTTCTGTGTAGCGTACTGGAGCGTTTCCCCAGATGTCTTGGTTTGATTTGGAGATTGAAATATGCTCGAGGTATGCTGCCAGCAGAACTAAAGGACAGCGCTATAAAAAAATCTATCCATGCTCTTTGTTTTCTTTGGAATATAGGGGGAAAAAAGTTTTTTAGAAGATGACTACAAGTTTCTGGTATAGAAAGCACAATGATTCAATTTTAATCAAATGACTCCTGTTGCTAGAGTCTAAAATACAGGGATGTGTCTGTGATTTTTTTTTTTAGTCATAATTTTGTCTTTTGGGAGGTAACACTTCACAGTACGATTTTCTTTGTTAACATTACTTTACCACATTAGTTAAAATGAACTATCAATAAGCATTTATTAATCTTAGCTAATGTTGATTCCAACATCTACTAATATATTATTACAACCAAAAGTCGTATTTATTAATAATATTTCATGGACCTGAAATAACATGGACTAACACAAAAAAGTTGTATTTTTTTATTAACTAATGTTAACAAAGATGAATAAATACTGTAACAAATATATTGGTTAATGTTAGTTAATGCCTCTGTTGAAAAAAAACAGCATATGCTGGTTAGGTAGGTTTTGAAACATGGATGCTGGTTTGAGCTGCTTTAAGATGGTCCTTAGTTGGTTTTTGCTGGTCCTTTACTGGTTTATGCTGGTTTATGCTGCTCCTTTACTGGTTTATGCTGGTCCTTTGCTGGTTTATGCTGGTCCTTTACTGGTTTATGCTGGTCCTTAGCTGGTTTATGCTGGTCCTTTACTGGTTTATGCTGGTCCTTTGCTGGTTTATGCTGGTCCTTTGCTGGTTAAGATGCTCCTTAGCTGGTTTATGCTGGTCCTTTACTAGTTTATGTTGGTCCTTTGCTGGTTTATGCTGGTTCTTTGCTGGTTTATGCTGGTCCTTTACTGGTTTATGCTGGTCCTTTAGCTGGTTTATGCTGGTCCTTTACTGGTTTATGCTGGTCCTTTGCTGGTTTATGCTGGTCCTTTACTGGTTTATGCTGGTCCTTTGCTGGTTTATGCTGGTCCTTTGCTGGTTTATGCTGGTCCTTTGCTGGTTTATGCTGGTCCTTTGCTGGTTTATGCTGGTCCTTTGCTGGTTTATGCTGCTCCTTTACTGGTTTATGCTGGTCCTTTACTGGTTTATGCTGGTCCTTTGCTGGTTTATGCTGGTCCTTTACTGGTTTATGCTGGTCCTTAGTTGGTTTATGCTGGTCCTTAGCTGGTTTATGCTGGTCCTTAGCTGGTTTATGCTGGTCCTTTGCTGGTTTAAGATGATCCTTAGCTGGTTTATGCTGGTCCTTTGCTGGTTTAAGATGGTCCTTAGCTGGTTATGTGCTGGTCCTAAGCTGGTCCCTCCTGCTCATGACCAGCTAAAGACCAAATTAAACCAGCATCCATGCTTCAAAACCTTCAAAACCAGCATATGCTGGTTTTCTCAACAGGGGCATTAATGTTAACTAATGGGACATTTTGTAAAGTTTTACCACTTTAGTCAACATACTGTAAATTTAGCCAGTTTTACTGACAAAAAATGGCATCTAATAACATTTTAGCTAAGAAAATAAGCTAACTCTGAATCTTCACTTCTCAAAAACAGCTTATTTAACTCAACTATTGTTCAAAAATTACTATATGGCTGGCTTAAATGAACACAAAATAGGCTGTAAACTAAAAATAAGACACATAATTACTAGAGGCATACGCAATAATCAAAAGGTGAAGATTTATTAAAAAGCAACTTAAAAAAATGTTTATTATTTAATTAATATTTATTCGACTTATTAATAAATGTTCATTTTAATATTAATAATTATAAACACATTAATAAATGTTAATTTCCAACTTATTTAGGGTTCATTTTAAGCAAGAAATATAGTCATCTTTTGCAGTAGTTAAGTAAAACTACCCAGAAGGTTGGGCTTAACATTTAACCCAACTGCTGGAACAAAACAACCTAGTCGCTGTGTTTGTCCATATTTCACCCAGCATTTTTAGAGTGTATATCCATCAAAACAGCAAATTATTTGTCCATACACTTTTGTTTAACTTTTTTTTCTCCACATAATGACTTCACTTATCTACCCCTCGTATCCAAACGGCCATCCCATAATGGCATCCTAGTAACACACTTCTGGTGAAACGTTACACCACAGAACCGGAATCAAAAAATGTATCGCTGATCACAAGCCCAAATCATCTCTGAGCTATTAATGCCTCAGTCCTCTAATTGGTGAGCTTGCTTTTCTTAATACAATAGTGTTCTATATGTGTCCATCACGGTAATTTAATAATGGCCATTTCATGGTACTCTGACTTTTCAAACAGCTTGCTGTGGGCGACCACAGGGAGCGATTATTGATTGAAACCCATAAGCCAGCAATGTGAGAGAGGTAGAGCGGGCAGCTTCCCAAAGAGCTGCCAGGTCCTGCCCTCCGGTATTCATGCACTACCCACACTCTCCTTCCTGCCCACAGGAACAATTCATTGCTCAGAGGTTGCTCTTTCATAGCTCAGGAGACTTAAAAGAGTTCTCATTACGGTTTAAAAAAATGTACAAATGAAACAATTTTTAACAGAGCTAAAATCAATGTGAATATGAAGAGTCTTGAAAGAATCTGAGCTTATTTGCTCTTTTCCAAACCTGAGCTAGCTGAGTGAAAAATAAATCCAAAAAAATATTTTATATAAATAAAAAATGCTTAAAGGGATAGTTCACACAAAAATGAAAATTACCCCATGCTTTACTCACGCTCAAGTCATCTTAGGTGTATATGACTTTCTTCTTTTATAATAAAAAAAATGTCCTGGCTCTTCCAAGCTTTATAAAGGCAGTGAATGGGTGTTGAGATTTCGAAGTACAATAAAGTGCATCCATCCATCATAAAAAGTGCTCGACACGACTCCGGGGGCTTAATAAAGGCATTCTGAAGGGAATCTATGAATTTATGTAAGAAAAATATATATATTTAAAACTTTATAAACTGTAATCTTTAGCTTTCACTAACTATACGTACATTCAGGAGAGAAGTGACGAACATGGAAGTGCAGAGAGGACAGAGCAATTCAAAACACCAATCATAAATCAGAAGTACAAATCAAGGATTTGTAAAGAAAAATGTTGGAGGATATCGATATAGGCCAAGAGAAAACAGTTTTTTCTTTGCTGAAAGCAAAACTTAGTTATCTTATGAACGCGCATATGACAGTTAGCAAAAGGTAGAGATTACAATTTAGATTAGGAAGTTAATAAAGTTTATATATTTTTCTTACACAAAGAGATCAATTTGCTTCAGAAGGATTTTCTTAACCCCATGGAGCCATGTGGAGTACTTCTTATGATGGATGGATGCACTTTATTGGACTTCAAAAACTCAACAGCCCTTCACTGCCATTATAAAACTTGGAAGAGCCAGGACATTTTCTAATATAACTCATTTGTCTGAAAGAAGAACATTATTAACACCTAGGATAGCTTGAGGGTGAGTAAATCATGGGATCATTTTCATTTTTGGTTGAACTGTCCCTTTAAGTTTGCACTAAAAAGAACTGATGAAAAATTGTTCACTATTTGTGAGCCTGGACCACAAAACCAGTCATAAAGGTCTTTATTATTATTATTATTATTATTATTATTTAAATGATTCTATACATCATCTGAAATCTGAATAAATAAACTTTCCATTAATGTATGGTTTGTCATTATAGGACATTTGGCCAAGATATAGTTATTTGAAAATGTGGAATCTGAGGGTGCAAAAAATCGAAATATTGAGAAAATTGCCTTTAAAGTTGTCCAAATGAAGTTTTTAGCCATGCATATTACTTATCAAAAATTAAAAAAAAAAAAAAAAGTTTTGATATATTTACGGCAGGAAATTTGCAAAATATCTTCATGGAACATGATCTTTACTTAATATTATAAAAAAATATATCATTTTGACCTTTTAGCTATTACTACAAATACACCCAGGCTAGTTGTGACTGGTTTTGTGGTCCAGGGTCACATTTGTGTATTTTTACCTACTTCATCTCTGTCTCTTTCTTCAATTATATTTTCCACCAATTCTAATTTTTTCAACTTGTTCTTCTGTCCATCAAATCTCTCTTTTTTTTTTTACTCAGCTATTTCTTTTTCCAACTGCAACACACATGCTCCCAACACCGTAGGAAAGTGATCCTGAGTGTATGTGTGTCAGGCAACAAGATATTCTGACTATTCCACATGCAATGAGGAGAAGACAGAAAGACAAGATAAGACAAGAGTGATGAAGGTTGGGGGAGCTGTGCTGACACTACTTACACACACAACATCTGCCTGAGAGTGTCAGTGAACAGATAGTTTGTTTGAATAAGGTGATAGATTTTGGCCCTGCTGACATGGATTTATCAGGCCTTTAGCCCCTTTCTCCCCTCTCTGTGGTGGGTTAAGGTACATTTTGTCTCTCTAAAGTACGATCTTGCTATTTGAAACGCAAGACATTCATTGGTTTTCATCCATACAGACAAGTGGCACACATACTGTTTTCTCTGGGCTTTCCTTTAAATGATTTAACACATGCGCACCATATATGTGCCAAACCGACATACATCTTTTCCAGAAATGTTCCTCCCGCACATGGTTCCCTTTACAAGTCATATTGGAGGATATTTTGTGGTTCAATAATTAATTAATGTACCAGGAAGACACTTTGTTCCACTACAGCACTACATTTGAGTGCCCTATGGCCTTTCTCTTTTATCTTTCCCCTATTCGACTTAACATATTCAAGAGTTTCATTAAAACAACTAGATAAAAAACTACCGTTTTCATAGATACTTCCTCTGCTATGCTTTAATTAATTATTATTGGGATTATTTGGCTTGAAGTGTTCTTTAATTGTAGAAATAACTGTTAAATCCAATGAAATGCAAGTTTTGAATACTAAATAATGACCAGGCGAGATGTGATAAAAGTTTTTTTGTTGTTGTTTCATTTTGTTTTCATCACTGTGACAAGCAACAGAATATTTTATCTGTGTTTCCATTACAGATTTGCAATAGCTTATTAACCCTTAAATGCATACCTTGGGTCTTTAGCGACCCAGGACATCAATTTTCAACTTTCTTAGTATTCCTCAATCTATTCATTTTAAACAATATAACAAGAAAAAAAATACTAAAATATAAAAGAATGTCTGTTTTCTGATAAAGTTTTTGTAAAATGTGTATAGGGTCGCTAGAGACCCGAGGTGTTAGTATATATATAGTGTAAGTATATTTTTCTTGCACAAAATATATGTAAATATCTGATGGCTTAATATGTGCAATTCACCTTTATTCCTCAAGGTGGGCAATAATGGCATGATATTTCACTCAGAATTATCGCAGGCATAAAAGAAAAGAATATCATCAGCAAAAACTGAACTGGTTTGAATGGCTTTACTGCAAAGCAATAATACGCAATAAAATATAAATGTCACGGTTATTTGATGGTGGATGTGGTGAATAAGCTGCCAGAGATCAAAATGACTTTGACGTCATTGAAAATGATAGTTTTGAGAATATGGCTGCGATCGTGAGCCAGATGCCGAATGTACTGTGGAAGTGCACTCTGATGATGACAGTGATGGTAAAATCATCTGTTCAAATTGAACCCTTCTAAGTTTCAAAAAGTAACAAAATATGCTTTATTGTTCTGCAATTGTTCTTGAAATATCAAGAGAGTTGATATTTGCAGAAGTTGGAGATCCATCCATGCTGGCTATATAGGATAGATATATATATATATATATATATATATATTCTGAATATATATTCTGTTGGATGTATTTTTAATTCGCAATTTTAAGTTGCTCACTTTAAAAGCTAATGGAAACACTAATTTTGAAGATCACTTAGTTTCTATTTCTCTGTTGTTACACTCCACCCTCATTTAAATCTTGTTGGTTTCCACACAGTTTTGCAATTTTTGACCTCAGCATTTACAGATTAATTAGCACAGGATATTACTCACACATACACATCAATTTGTTGAGTCAACTTAAAATAATTTGTAACCTGGCTGCCTTAAAATTTTAAGTTCACTCAACTCAAAAAAAGTTTATTCAACTTGAAATGTTAAATTATACTAAGAGGCAACTTAGATATTTGAGTTGAATCAACTTAAAATTTTAAGGCAGCTGGGTTACTTACCCATCTGTTAAGTTTAGCAAACACAAATATCTACAGTCATGTGAAAAAGTTCGGACACCCTATTGAATTTCATGGTTTTCTGTATCAGGACATAATAAAAAATTATCTGGTCCTTGACAGGTCTTAAAATTTGGAAAATAAATCCTCAGATAAACAACATCACATGACATATCACACTGTGTCATTATTTATTTAAGAAAAATACAGTCAAGAGGGAAAGGCCATGTGTGACAAAGTTAGGACACCCTATGAGGCAACTGAAGCTTTCATTTTCTATATGACTTTATCTGTCTTTTACATCGTTCTGGAGGAATTTGGACCACTCTTCTTTTCAATGTTGCTCCAGTTTATTGAGGTTTGTGGGCATTTGCTTATGCACAGCTCTTACCACAGCATTTGAGTCAGGATGAGCTCTGGACTTGGACTGGGCTATTGCAACACCTTGATTCTTTTCTTTTCAGCCATTCTGTTGTAGATTTGCTGGTGTGCTTGGGATCATTGTCCTGTTGCAAGACCCAATTTTGGCCCAACATTAGATGTCGGACAAATGCCTTCGCATTTGACTCTAGAATACATTGATATACAGAGGAGTTCATGGACAACGCAATGACTGTGAGGTGCCCAGGTCCTGTGGCTACAAAACAAGCCCAAAATTCTCAGCCCTCCTCCAGCATGCTTGTCTTTTGGTATGAGGTGTTTGTGCTGATATGCTCTTTAGGTTTTCACCAAACTTGGCGCTTGGCATTATGGCCAAACATCTCCACTTCGGTCCCGTCTGTTCAAAGGACATTATTCTAGAAGACTTGCGTTTTGTTCAGATGCAACTTTGCAGACCTAAACTGTGCTGCATTGTTTTTTTTGTTTTTTTATATATATATATATATATAGAAGATGCTTTCTTCTGCCAAGCCTTCCAAACATGCCATTTTTGTCCCATATTTTTCTAATGGTATTGTCATGAACTTTATCATTAATCATGTTAACTGAGGCCTGTAGAGTCTGAGCTGTACTTCTTGGGTTGTCTGCCATTTCTCTGAGCTTTACACGGTCTGATCTTGGGGTGAATTTTCTGGGACGTCCACTCCTGGAAGGAGAGGTGTCTGTTTTAAATGTCTTCCACTTGTGAATAAATGATGGCAGCAACAATTGCTTCTCTAAGATGATTGCTGATGTCTTACTTCCTTGGCTTTGTGTTAACACACACCTGAAGGCTCCAGACCAGCAAACTGCCAAAGCTTTTGCGTTTATAGAAGCACTCAGACTTGCTGATGATCAGTTAATCAAAGGTATTTGATTAGCAGTGCTTGACTGTTATTTACCCTCTTAATTCCAATGTTAACAGTAAGGGTGTCCTAACTTTGTCACACATGGCTTTTCCATTTTGGCTTTATTTTTGTTCAGTAAATAATGACACGGTGCAATTTGTCATGCATTATTGTTCATCTGAGGTTTTATTTTCGAAATTTTAAGAGCGGCCAAGGACCAGTTTTGTTTTAATGATGTCCTGATTCGGAAAACCATGGAATTCAGTAGGGTGTCCTAACTTTTTCACATGACTGTAAGTTGTTACTTAGTACAACTTTAACATTTCAAGTTGACTAAACTTATTTTAGTTGACTGAACTTAAATTTTTAAGGCAGCAGGGTAACAAATTATTTTAAGCTGACTCAACAAATTGTGTTTTTTGTTTTTTTTACAGTTTATGCAATTATTAATAAAGAACATATTAAATGATTACTATGTAGTTATGTGGAGCCTGATTTTGGACCAACATAACACTGAAAGAATAGAAACCAAGCTAGAAAATAGTATGATCGAACAGGCAAAAAATATCTAACTTAAAAATTTTCAGCCAGTTGAGCTCACCTGACTGGCTTTGTCTTGAAGTTTACTGTTTCAAGTCTAAAATTATATTGCTATATATACGTGTTTTATTAAATCAGAATACATTTTGTGTCTTCTAACAGATAAGAGTGTTGTGTACCACAAAAACAAGAGGCCCAGAAGAGACTGGAGGCAACATCATTTGTGGATCAGCGAGATGAATAATTCAGATAAATTCCCTACTGAAATGTCTAAAAGGTCCCTCGCTGTGATGAGAAAGCAGAGAGTACAGTGGGAGCCCACAACAAACGTTCCAACTTCAAATAAGACCCCGTCATAGCCGCTCATTTACATAACTAGTTGCTCATTTTAACATTAGACTTCTGTTCTCACTGTGGGCTAAAAATATTAATCACTTTATTGCTGTGATTTTTCTTCTTTGTACTTTTTTGTTACTTTAAAAGACAAAAGAAAACAATTAGCTCTGAAGGCCACTTTGAAGAATCTGGGGCCCTGTGCTGAGCCTTTGTTCACAACTGCTTTTGGTGAGGTTTATAGAAAATTGTTTGGCTTTGTGCATAAGCTATGATGTCACAGTTTGCCAACTATTTGTTTTATTTGGAATTAGCTGGGAATGAGTTTAATCATTGCCTGGGCTCCTTGTCATTCAAAGAATGCATCAATGAAAATGTATATTTGTGTGGAATGTGACGATCAAAATGTAATTGTTAGTAACCTTTAAATAAATTCATAAACATTCAAATATGGCACTAAAAAAAAGGCACATTATCACATTATTGCATAACTCCAAACAACACAAAAAGTAGTAGTCTTTATACTGCAGGAAGAAGACTCTTCCATTAAGAGAGTGTTCTCCATCAACGATGGCCTGACACAAATCCTCTTGAAATGCCTACCCTTCACCACCTTGCTTTGGGATCACGGAGAAAGTCCCGGATCATTCCATCTCCCGTCAGCATAGCAGACCAGCTCAAAGTAGTAGAGAACAATTCCTCTTCAGTTTGCTTTCAAAAACACATTGGCCTAGTTGTTTTTCAATGTCAGTTAATTTTCCCTTAACAAATAAAATATGTATTTAGAATTTGTACATTTATCTGCCCTTAAACATCACAGTGAACTGTGATTGGTTGTTTTAAATGTCCTTCAAATTCCCCCTTTCTGTCTAATTGGATTTCCCAGAATGCACTCTAAAATCAATCATTCTCATCAGTCTTTCAAATTGGTAGAAATGGAGAATGAAGGCACTGTCCTACATGCAACATGGGTGACTGGAAAAAGATTTATATTATATAAAGATTTATACCTACTTACAAAATGTATCAGTAAAATTCACTGCAGTTTCCAGCTGAAATGAGCACTAGTGGCAGTAGTGGCCTTTTCACACAAATGATTACGGGGGCAGACTCTTAATTAATAATGATCTCTTTTTGTGCAGTTCCTTGGACAGTACTTACTTTAACCTCAAATCAGGGTACACCTGGTACAGCAGTGCACTTGCAATGTGGAGCACTCAATTAAACGTTCTGTAAAACACAAGCTATGAAAAAAGAGATCAAAAACATGTAGAAGCAACTTAAAATGGCAGGGTTGTTTCAGTTTAGGCCTTTTCATGTCCTTTTGTTAACATTGTAAGTTATGTTTAGGGTTAGATTTTGTGTAGTTATGTACTTAAATGCAAGCATTTAGCCTCACCGATGGACATTTATTTCCAAACTGGCACAATACATACAACAACCAACATAAGAAAATGATTCACGTTCATTGTTTCATTGTCGGTTTAGTTCATAGTTTAAAAATATGTACTTATTTATACATTTATCTGCCTTTAAACATTACAGTGAAATGTGATTGGATGTTTTAAATTCAAATTCCCCCATAATTGGATTTCCCAGAATGCACTCTAAAAACAGTAAGCATTCTCATTAGTCTCTCAAATTATCACTGCAGTTTCCAAATTAAAGAAGAAGTCCACTTCTAGAACAAAAATTTACAGATAATGTACTCACCCCTTGTCATCCAAGATGTTCATGTCTTTCTTTCTTCAGCCGTAAGGAAATTATGTTTTTTGAGGAAAACATTTCAGGATTTTTCTCCATATAATGGACTGATTTGGTGCCCCAATGTTGAACTTCAAACGATCCCAGCTGAGGAAGAACAGTCTCATCTAGTGAAACGTTATTTTCATAAAAACAATACAATTTATATACTTTTTAATGTCAACCGCTCGTCTTGTCTTACTCTGCCTGAACTGTTTTTTCCAGTTCATGACAGTAAGGGCATGTCAAAAAACTCCCATCTCATGTTCTCCCTCAACTTCAAAATCGTCTTATATCGCTGTTTTATCTTTTTCGTTGAGGGTGTTTAATCTTCTGTGCATGTTCACTTTGCTAAAAACAGTAAGCATTCTCATCAGTCAAATCTTTACTGTAGTTTCCAAATTAAATAAACACAGTTTTTTAGCAGCTGTAAAATAGCAATAACTTTAATTCCTTTTCACACAAATTATTACTACAGGGACAGACTGTCAATTAATAAGGATGTTTTTGTGCAATTCCTTGCACAATACTATGCTGTGACCTCAAAACCTTTTTTATAATGGTGCATGATGTGTAAAATAATACATTTTGACATTTTCATCACATCAGCTTAGTAACACTTACATAGTAAACTTGCTCAGTAGCGCACCTGGTACAGCAATGCACTTACAATGCAAAGCACTTAGGTGCAGTAAAAGAGATCAAAGATGTGCAGAAGCAAACTAAAATGGTATGGTTGCTTTGGAAAATGCATATTTTGTTTCTTTTGTTAACATTGTAAGTAAGTCAAGTTTAGGGTTAGATTTAGTGTAGCTGGTATGCTATTTTCAAATGCGAAAATTTAGCCTTGCTTTATTTCCAAACTGCCACAATATATACAACCACCAACATAATAAAACGATTCATAATCATCTGTTTTGGATAAAACTGAACACAATTTAGTGGCACTCACTGGACATTTCACTTTGAAAGTTTTGCAAAGAAGCTGGGCAATATCATTTTGTAGAAATGACATTTCTCATAAGTCTAGGTTGCCTCTATAACAGCAATAACAAAGATGCTCGATAAACAAAATAATTGATACTAGAAGCTTATCAGTCATGCTATGTTATACAACAATAAATACCAGCTACAACTGAAATGCACAGCCTTGTAATTACATTGCTGGCAATTGAGTCATCAGTGTTTAGCAGCTCAAGGCCTTTGATAGTGCCAAATCTGTGTTCACAATATAGGCCTACTGATTCATGTCAAAAGGAGTGGAATGAGACACATTGGTGCAGTCAAGTCAGACGTTTCAGATTTACACCTCTCACTTCAGCCCGCGCTAATCAAAGAACAACACAGCTAATGTTTGTTAGCTTGGAGATGAGCAGTGGGGTAAATATGGATTTATGCTGGGCTGAGCATCACATCAAAGCCAGGCGCATTCATGCCGGTGGTTAAGTTCAATAAAAAGAGAGAGATGAAAGCTAATGAAAGACAAACATGTGCACATCAGAGGTGAAGAATGTAATGGGTGGGAGACATTGGTAGGGGTACCAGTTGGCCTACAGGTTGATCTTCAGTTTAGTCAATAGTGTGAGATGAAAAGACTCTGGTTTCAGACTGTGGGGTCCAAAGCAGTGTGTGAGGGCCTGCCACGGTTCATCTTCTTTATCTTTTTCCAGACAGGTACTTCTGATACAAACACGTAGGTTGGTAGATATCGCTTCATTACTCCAAAGAGCCATTTCTCCAAAGGTTTACGCAGGATGTTTGATGGAGAAGTCGATCACTTTGAGACCTTTCAGAGGAAAGTTCTCAGAAAACAAGCTTGCAACCAAAGGCTAGCGAAAGCCTGCGCTTCATCAAAACATAACAAGCCTTTCAAAGAATGACAAATCTTATCACCCGAGGAGCGTAATGAGTGGAATCAGCCTTTAAAAGCGCAGACTGCATTAATGCAATATAAAACAACCATTGAATTGCATTAAATCACACCTTTCTCTTCCACTTGTCATCCTGCCATTATTCAACCCATTGTGCTAGCGCGTGTAGCGTGTGCGCGACTCTTTGGCTGTCATATATTTTTTCTGCATCATTGTCAGTACAGCACATCTTTCTGTGCATAAATAATCTATGTGTCTTTCAGCGTGGGTGAAGTTAATAGGGCCGGGGCCATCATTAGCTGCGTCTCAAGCTTCTGCACTAAAGCCGTTAAGTGCGGCTGTCACTGAGAGTGCGTTATGTTCAGAACACTTTTACCTGCGCTGTTGACTGCTCAACACTCTACACAGTTTCTGCTGGATGTTTAAGATGCATTTGCCGGTCCATCCTTGACATTAAGCGTCTCTCATTTGAATTAGACAAACATGCTTTGACGGTTAGCAGAGCACTACCTTCCTGCTTCTTACAGTTTGCCTGTCAAGGTTTGTCTTAGTTTGTTTCTTCCTCTTCTTGACTAAAAACTTTTTTCAGAACAGAAAATTCACGAAGGGTTTGTGCATGGTTTCTCTACAGAAATCTTTGTTGTGTTCACCAAACACCCACAGTCCAATTTAGCCAGGTGTATGTCGCTAAATTCTAAGTGGTGTAGCCATTTTATGTAAATTAAGTCATTATGATGTTTTTTAGCACAAACACGCTTCTTTTCTATGTGAAGTAATCTTATTATAGATTAGAAAACAATTAAATCTGGTCAGATTAGATTGCTCAGGCGTTATTAGTCTAACATAGGCTGTGGTCAAAATTGCTTTCTACCTGAGCAGGTACTAATAAATACATTTTTTTGTAACTGTTAATAAAGTATGTTACGAATGTGAACAGAGAAAACCATGGCTGTTTGGTGAAGTATGACAAATTTCCATGATGAGAAGATATAAACGTCATAGATTTTTAGATATTTTTTTTAGATATTTTAATTAAAAATTACGTATGGACTTTAAAATCTAGTGTGACATTACATTATTATGCTAAAAGGTGGCGACAGGTTACTATTATGGGTCAGTGAATCATTCACTCAACCTATTCATTTAAAACCCCTGATTTATGCAGAAACAAGTCTTTATGAGTGTGTCAGTGAAACATTCGTTCAACCTATTCATTCAAACCCCTTGATTCCTTGAGAGACAAAATATGTCTTTATTCTTTATGATTTATTGAATTATTTACTCAACCAATTCGTCAAAAACCTCTTATTCTTTAAATATTTTTCTTATTATGGCTGCCATGTACTGTTGCATTAAGAGTAAACATATATGCTAGAAATCTGCATAGAATTTAACCAGTTACTTTCGTTCCAAACTGAATCTTGAGTCTTTTCGAGGGAGTGAGTCATTGAGTCATCCAATCAGCTGATTCATTCACAATGATTCAGAGTCAATGAGGCATTCATTCAACCTATTCATTTAACCCCCTTAATTCCTTGAGAGACGAAATATGTCTTTATGATTGAGTCAATGAATCATTTACTGAACCAAATGAAAACCTATTTATGAAACCTTTATTTATGAAATATTACTCTTACTATGCCTGCCTACTATAGCATTAAGAGTAAACATATGCTGAAATGCTGCTCAGAATTTAGCCATTTCATTCTTGAATGAATCTTAATGAGTGGTTATGAGTAAGTGAGTCATTAAATTGACCAATCAACCGATTCATTCACAACCCCAGATTCATTTAGGAATAAAACACCTTGACTGGGTTTCTTGGAGAAGCACAGGTTATAAAAAGTGTCAGCAAGTAACTACTTGGGTGTTATAAGTCAATGAATCATTCACTCAGCTGATTTGTCTAAAACCCAGATTCATCCAGAAACGAGTCTTTCTGTGTGAGTCAATGAATCATTCATTCAATCTATTCAAACCCCTTTGTTCCTTGAAAGACTAAATATGTCTATGATTGAGTGAATGAATCATTCACTCAACCAGTTGTTTTTTGAAAAACCTCTTATTCATATTCGTTTCTATAAATGAATCTTAATGAGTGAGTGAGTAATTGAATCGTCCAATCAACTGATTCGTTCACAACCCCAGATTCATTCAGGAATGAAACACCATGACCAATCACAGGTGATTGAAACTCAAATTCATTGGTGGAGGAAAAATGCACTGGAGTCTAAAAAGCAACTTCTTGTTTATTTTAAGGGATAGTTCACCCAAAAATGAAAATTCTGTCATTAATTATTCACCCTCACTTCATTCCAAACCCATAAGACCTTCGTTCATCTTCAGAACCTGTCGAAGAATGACACGGAAAAGAAGAAATCATTGAATAAAGTTGTTAGTTTTGTTTTCTTTGCACACAGAAAAGTATTCTCATAGCTTCATAACATTATGGTTAAACCACGTCACATGGACTATTTTAATGATGTCCTTTTCTAGTCCTTGAACAGTTGCGTTGTCAGTTGCATTGCTGTCTATGCAGGGTCAGAAAGCTCTCGGATTTCATCAAAAATATCTTAATTTGTGTTCTGGTCTTACAACTTTGGGGCAACATGAGAATTTTTCATTTTTGGGTGAACTATCCCTTTAATTGTTCTCTACATGCAATATCACAGTTTTGTTGTGTGATATTCAGCATGGATCTCTGAATAAAGAGAAGACCCTATCAACAGGTGCAGACCATTGTTAGTAAATCCTCCTCTAAATGTCCTAATTTGAAGCCCTGCAGTATCAAAGCACATTTTAAACTGCACTAAACTACCGTTTCATATTCAAAAGGTCAGCAATGCATTTGCCTTAGCTCTCATGGCCTTCCCCAAGGGTCTGTTGAATAACGCCTTGCACCAATATAACTGTATGAACTGCAGGCAGCACAAGAGAGTTCAGAGGAGCATAAATCATCGTGGCCGTATGGTCGTCTAATAGAGCAGATAAGATCAGCGTGTGTATTAATGCAAGACTAATTACCTGACTGAGGACATTACTGCAGCTGTTCCGCAGGTAAGCCATGCGCAGGAGGTCAGTGCCTCTGCTAAAGTCTTTATCTGCCACTGTTATGGCTCTCATGAGGTTAGACTTACTCTTACTTGTCGTCTGTAGCATTAGCCAGATGTGCTGTGTCTTGTTTAATGACGCCACTGTAATAAGTACAGGGCCTGCTGGTTATGTAAGCCAGTGGTTCTCAGCTATTGGGTTGTGACTCGAAAGCAGGTTGCAGGAAATGCATTATTAACAACAACACATTTGTTAAATGTGGAAAAATATAAATTTTTATTAACCATATAATTAACCAAAAAATTATATAATCTTAATGTTTACATTAAAGGCTTGTCAACTTTTAAATATAGGGATAAAATGTTTGCAAGTCTTTTGTTGTTAATCTTAAAGGCATAAAAGGCCAAGCTGTGTGGTATTTTATTTAATTCAAATTCATCTGTCACTTGGTAAAAGCTAGACATGTGAGGTAGATGGCAACATGACATACTTTGAAATCAGGAACAAAAACTAGGGAAAAAGAACATACAACCAAGACAAGCGGCTGGTTTCTTAGCCTGGTCAAGCAGATTAGGCTGATCTTTGTTGGTAAAACTCATAATGCAGTGGTAAAAGCACACAGGCCTAATAAAATCTAACTAATCATATAGTTGTTGCCAAAGAACAATGAACAACTTTTGATTTTAAGGTTTGTTAAATTTTCAAAAAATTAGGGGGAACTTTTTGTATGTGTGTTATTGATGTTGCAAGCTGTGCGTTCAATCAAAGTCTGTGGTATTTTATTAAATTTCATGTGCCATTAGGTAGAAGCAAGCCAATTTAGTCTAGCCCATGTGCAAAGTAAACAAAAATACAACCTAAAATAAAATAAAATAAAAGTAAATAACAGCAAAACATTTGTTATTTGAAACAAAATAAATTTTAACTGAAATAAAATATAAGAGAACTGAAACTTATTTTATTCATACTGGAGAGGGGATAAATAAAAATAAATAAATAAATGAAATACATTTGTTATTTGAAACAAAATAGACGTTAACTAAAATAAAATATAAAAGAATTGAAACTTGTTTTATTCATAATGGAGAGGGGAAAATAAAATAAAATAAATAACAGCAAAACAGTTGTTATTTGAAACAAAATAAATTTTAGCTGAAATAAAATATAAGATAACTGAAAATTATTTTATTCATACTGAAGAGGGAAAAAATAAAAATAAATAAAATAATAAAATAAAATAAAAAATACATTTGTTATTTGAAACAAAATAAACGTTAACTGAAATAAAATATAAAAGAATTGAAACTTGTTTTATTCATACTGGAGAGGGGAAAATCAAATCAAATAAAGAAAAGAAAATACATTTGTTATTTGAAACATAAAAAAAACATTAATTGAAATAAAATATAAAATAACTGAAACTTGTTTTATTCATACTGGAGAGGGAAATAAATAAAATAAAATAAAATAAAATAAAATAAAATAAAATAAAATAAAATAATAAAAACAGGATAAGCCAAACTAAGGTTCATGAGCAATTTTTTTAGAAAAATATACTACAAAATACTAAAAATCAATGACAGTTCTTCCAAAGAGAAAACAAAAACAGTTAAATCAGCATATGTAAGATTTAAGATGGTTTTCCAGTCTAGTTAATCTGATTTATTAGCTGTTCAAATGGTATCCAAGCCTGACTAGCTGATAAATGAAACTATTTTGAGTTTCTACTTGTTATCCAATGTAAAGTCATGACGCAAAACCTGCTGAGACGCGCTAAATGCAAGTAATGCCTTTTTTCCCAGCTGGTCGTTCCCCAAATACGCAATGTTTAATTACGAACAGCAATTAAGTCAGTGGTTTGCACGTAGTTTAGGAAAAAGTGATGAATTATGTCCATTTTTTTGTGTGTGTGTGTGAATCTGACATATGTAAGGAATTGATTTGTAAACACGGGTGTTTGGCCTGGCACAGTGTATATATGTGTTCAACATGTTAACAGCCTGACTGCTGAGTTATCTTCCCTATAACCCCGTCCAAAACTACAGCAGTGCCCCCGTCTGGTCATTCTTTGTACAACACATTCACATAAGCTCTGTGTTCAATGTATGTTCGGCTCTGACATTTAAGTTGGCTGTCAAAGCATGAAAAAATCCTTTGCTTTTCATTAGAAATCCACTTTGTTCGCCTCAGTGTCATTTTCATATCACAAGATTCACTCCGTCCTGAGCTTCAAGATATCAGAAAGGAGCGTTCTTTATCTCAGGACCCCCTCCCCCTTTATCTCCACATCTATCTATCAATCAATCAATCACTCTTTCGCTCTCCCTCGCTTTCTCTATTCAATTGCCAAGACATTTTAAAGCCACAACAGGAATAATTGTTCTCTTCTCTGGTCATTGTGTGAAAGCGCTGGACCAGAGAGGAACCTCTGCTCTACCCACTTACTACAAAACCTGCCCTCCGCTCTCTTGCTTTCCCTTTTGGTGTGGGCATTCATGGAAGATCGGAGCGGAGGGGGGGCTACATAAGAGGTAGCGTATCAGCCAACGGCCTCTTATTTACCCCCGTCAATCTCCTGGCAGGGGGATAGTGCTGTGGATCTATTGATCACAACTCAGTGGAGCAGTAATCCTGCAGACTTGATTGATTCCGACTGTTGTGTAGGCCTCAGTGCACGGCCCAATCCTCAATCCTTCTGTTCTAGCTCTCATGCAGCATTGATATGCATGACAAGAGGCAGAGGCTGGGGCAGGAAGCAGAGGAGGGTATTAAGTGAGTATACAGGGCTTGAGAGTTAGCTGAGGTGAGGCCGGGCTTTAGCGCTGAAAGAGTTTCGCAAAAGACGTGGCATCTGACTAGTGCTGCTCTGATGCACCCCTGTCAGCTTTTACGCCAACTTTTGAGTCTTCCTGACTTGATTTTGAAGAATAAATCAAGTCAGATTTTTTCTTTCTTTTTATTTCATTATGTTACACACTTGCTTGTAAAGCACTGCAGTGCATATGCATTGCATATGCATTACAAAGGGGACATCAGATGCAAAATTCACTTTTATGTGGTGTTTGCATATAAATGTGTCACAGCGGTGTGTGGATACAACCACCCTACAATGATAAAAATCCATTCACTTCCTTTTTTGATGCTCAAAAAAACTAAACAGTCTACAATTATCAAGCCGTTTTGATTTTCTGAGCATTATGATGTCATACTGCTCAGGCCCCGCCCACGAGTGCTGACGCACTCTCCCGAATTAGCATATTTTCGTTCTCAGCCAGTTGTACACTGTCCATCATTTTCTCCGTGCTCAAGCAGCTGTAGCAACAACAGTGTCTCGTAAGCAATGCAGGTGTTTTGTATTTGAATGTAAAAGTGAGCATGAGTCTTAATTTTCTTCCGACATCAGAGACAATGAGGACGTATCGGATTAGTTGGTTTTGATGGTAATGCATTATCGAATACACATAAAAAAAGGGAAGAGAGGAGCGGGGTGAGCAGTAGCTCATTAACATTAAAAGAGACGTGCACCGAAATGTGTCGCTGTGAACTGAGCTGTTTTTGACAAGGTAAAAGAGTCGATCTGATCTCATGACAAAAATGTACCTGTGGGAACCTTTTCACAAGACGTTAAATATGTACCACCACGTACGTTTTGTGAAGTGTCCACTAAGTGGCACTAAAGGATTTTTTTTTTTTTTTTCCCCAAAAACTGATGAACATACATACGGTACGTTTTATGTAACGTTGGTTTTGTATGTGTCACTGCAGTTCTGACTTGAAATGTCCATTGAGTGGTGCTATAACTCTAATGCTCCTTGACGGTTTAAAATAAAGTACCATCTGCACTGCACCTACCTGATAGTATGAACAAAAGCGAATGTGATGTAAAAACACAATTGCAAGGATGCCATTTTAGCTTGTTTTTCGATCTCTCATCTTTCAGATCTTTCATTGTGAGTCATGTTTTTCACGGGATTCGTGTCCAAGGATTCCGCATCTTAAGTCCATTTCCGTGCCAGCTGAGCCACCGAGCAAGCTTGTTATGTCTGGAAAGCGAAACATATGGAGCTGGAATCATAACTGTGTATGAAAACGATTACAAGTGCTCGCTGTTTTACCACCTCTAGTGTTCAATTCTGTTGGAAACTGCAGTGATATGTACTTATTGGTACGTATTTCGCATCTAGCGAAAAAGTTTGCGAAGTTACGTTTTCGTCATGAGATCAGGTAGGTCGTTTTATACAACCACTGAGGAATTTTAACCAAAGTATGTTACTGATATTTCATGAAGAAGTTGTCACTTGGTATAACTTAACATGTCAAGTTGAATACATTTTTTTGAGTTGACTGAACTTAAAATTTTAAGGCAGCTGGGTAACAAATTATTTTAAGTTGACTCAACAAATTGTTTTTTACAGTGTAAAGATTCAATCCAATTTGTGGAAAATGGGCATCTTATGTCCCCTTTAAAAAGAATAAAACATTGCCAGAACAAATGATACTGCACTTTTAGAAGATAGAAATTCTAAACTGTCATTCTAAAGCAGTTTAGACAGTTTAGGCAGCTGGGTAACAAGCACAGCTTTTGTTTAACAAACTAGATTTTTTGTTTAGTCAACTCACATATTTAAGTTGTCACTTAGTACAGCTTAACATTCAAGTTCACTAAACTTTTTTGAGTTGACTGAACTTAACATTTCAAGGCAGCCAGGTAACAAATTATTTTAAGTTGACTCAACAAATTGTTTTCACAGTGTACTTGTACATCTGGCCAAGTCAGTTCACACTCATTAATCAAATTCAGAATTTTGCCCATCCCTTGTAAATGAGCTTATTATGACTAATACAGTCTGTTTGCAATTACATTTGTACCTGTTTATCTGTGTTGAAGTAATGGTCATTGTAGGTCTGTCACAGTTGCCTCAGGCAGTGTTCAGCAGAGCTGTTTATTTGCATTTGGGTGTTTATGAGTGTGTCTAGACCCTTCACAGGCCTGACAGCTGCTGGGGGTTGGTTTCAAATCCAGCTTCTCTCCAGAGCAAAGTGAAAAACCAATGAACTACTTGAATATATGTCGGGTTTGGCAAATATTTCTTAGCTTTTTTCTGGTTCACATCATCAGCAGCATCCCTTGATTCACTCATCCAGAGGTTCTGTATAAAGACCTAATTTTAAATAAATTCAGTAATATCCTAATGGCAGACAATAAAGATGAATGCAGAAACACTCGCAGACCACAAAAGTCTTCAGCTAAACCAAAAGAAATAATTCATGTCATTCACACAGCGCTCTCAAACAGCTAGTGTAGTAAAATAAAATGACCCAAAGAATCATTTTAGTGAAAAACTTGAAAATAAGGCAAGAATATGTGTTGTAGAATCCCTCTGAATTCTGGACAGTGTAAACTACATTAAGCTATAGGCCAGGGAGGCTATATTTAATTATTAGTAATTTTAAGCTTTGCACTCTGGGAGTTATTTCATCATATCAACATAAAGAGGGATACATTTTCATATAATCTTTTGGGATGTGGTAACCCACAGTACTAGTTATAGCCATGCGGTGATGTGGTGTTTTTAATAGTTTAGCCATGAAAATTGCAGTGGGTTTCTAACAGCCTCAAGAGAGTAATTAAAACTGCCTCTATGTCTAAAATTAACTCTTTATTAAAATAGAGTGTAGTGGGCAGCTATTAACTGGATGTGTTCATGGATATCAGTTTACACCGGCATACACAAAACCAGTCATAATTCACACGGGTATATTTGTAGCAATAGCCAACAATACATTGTTTGGGTCAAAATGATAATTTTTTTTACGCCAAAATTTTTAGGATATTAAGATCATGTTCCATGAAGATATTTTGCAAATTTCCTAACCGTAAATATATCAAAACTTAATTTCTAAATAGTAATATACATTGCTAACAACTTAATTTGGACAACTTTAAAGACAATTTTCTCAGTATTTAGATTTTTAGTTTCACACTCAGATTCCAGATTTTCAAATAGTTGTATTATTACTGTCAAACGATTAATCGCGATTAATCACATGTAAAAAAAAAAAAAAAAAAATTGAATTTGCCTAATATATATGTGTGTTCTGTGTAATTATGATGTATATATAAATACACACAAATTAATGTATAAATTTAAGATAAATAAGTTATGTACAAAATATTTTTATTTATATATATTATATAAAAATTATAATAAATAAATATACCTGTAAATATTTCTTAAATATATACATGAAAGTGTTTGTATTTATATATACATAATAATTACATACATGACACACATACATAAGGCAAACTCTTTTTTTTTTTGTATGCGATTAATCACGGTTAATCATTTGACAGCCCTAATTATTAAAATTTAAAAGACCTGTTTTCAATTTAAATATATTTTAAAATGTAATTTACTCCTGTGATGGCAAAGTTGAATTTTCACATGAAGAGTCACAGACTCTTCAAAAATCATTTTAATATGCTGCTCAAGAAACATTTATTATTATTATCCTTTTATTTTATTATATGTTTTATTATTTATTAGAGTTTTTATATTAAATAATTTTACATTAAAAAAAAATACAACTTTAACTGTCCCTAAACATTTTAACATTAGTGTATATATCCATTGGATTATGTGAAGTTACAGTATGGAAAGTGAAGTGTTTAAATTTCATCAGAGATTGACATGACAGGTTGCTCAAGCACCCAGAGCAATATTGAAAGTGCCACAGGCTCTGTCCCAAATGCTGCACTAGATGTGGATTTGCAATCCCATGGTCTTTGTTTGCACACGTCTGTGAAGTCCACAGGACAATAGGGTGTCCCATTTGTCATTTTATTTTTCATAAGGATGCTAGTGAGCCTCTATGCACTCTTAAAGCAAGCCTTCACTTGTGCATACTTAACAGAGGACTCTTACCCAAAAGTGTAAACTCGACGAAGGCTGAGGGTCCCAGCTGGGACAGAGCAATGAAGCCAGAGTGTATAAATCAAGCTCCAAGTGGTTTACTTCTTGTTTCTCTCTGCGCATTAAGCTGAGACGGTGTTTTAGCACTAAAAACATGCACACTTCACCTTTGAATGAATGAATGGCAGCCTAATAATTTTCCCTCTCTCTTCCTTTGGTCTTCAATGTTAATTCAGGTGATTGGTTAATAGGCTTGCTGCCATTTAGCTCGTACCCTTTGTTCGTTTACAAAATTGCACCCAGATGGATGAGCAGCAGCAGCTGAATAGTTTATGGTGGAAAGAAGCTAAAGGTGTAGAGTTCCCCCTCGCTCCCTCTACTGCAGATGTGGACTCTGTTACCAACTGATTTATTTGAGCTTGACATCTGGTGCATTAGCATAGGGTTAATACAGTCCCGTTAAAGAAGAAGAACACGTTCCCCTGTGGCCTGCAGAGTACATCTACAATGCAAACACCAAATCTGGATGGGTTTCTTCTGGTTTTAATACAGTGCTGAGGGGAAATGTAGTGATGTACTGCTGGAGTACACTTTAGCAAAGTTGGAGGACTGTGAAACATTGTCTCTTTGTTAAGCCATCTTCGCACAGGAATAGTTTTCCCTAAGGAGATCAGCTAAATTTGTTTCACAGATGTATTTTTTTTTCTTACACAACCTCTAAAAAAGTACAGGGTAAATCACCTAGAAATCACCTGGTGGTTATTTGACTAACAGCAATGGAATAAAATCATTATTTTTATTTTCTTTGTGCATACAAAGTATTCTCGTAGCTTCATAACATTATGGTTAAATCATTGATGCCAAATGGACTATTTTAATGACGTCCTTACTAACTTTCTGGGTTTTGAACGTGTCAGTTGCGTTGCTGTCTATGCAGGGTCAGAAAGCTCTCAGATTTCAAAAACATCTTAATTTGTGTTCCAAAGATGAACGCGGTCTTACGAGTTTGAATTGACATTTGCAATGTACAGTTGAGGTCAAAAGTTTACATACACCTTGCATAATCTGCAAAATGTTAATTATTTTATCAAAAAATAAGACGGATCATACAAAATGCATAGGATTCTTTTATTTCGTCCTGACCTGAATAAGAGATTTCACATAAAAGATGTTTACATATAGCCCACAAGAGAAAATAGTGGTTGAATTTATAAAAATGACCCAGTTCAAAAGTTTACATGCACTTGACTCTTAATACTGTGATGTTACCTTAATGATCCACAGCTGTTTTTTTTTTTTTTTTGTTTTTTGATTACTAAACAGCTAAACTGCCCACTTTTTTTTTTTTTTTTTTTTTCAGGAAAAACCCTTCAGATTCCTCAAATTCTTTGGTTTTCAACCATTTTTATGTATTTGAACCCTTCCCAACAATGATTGTATGATTTTGAGATCCATCTTTTCACACGGAGGACAACTGAGGGACTCATATGCAACTATTACAGAAGGTTCAAACACTCACTGATGCTCCAGATAGAGAAACGTTGCATTAAGACCCGGGGGGTGTAAACTTTTTAACAGAATGAAGATGTATACATTTTTCTTAATTTGCCTAAATATCATATTTTTTTCATTTTGTACTACCCTTGAGAAGCTACAGAAGATACTTACATGTTTCCCAGAAGACAAAAGTTCAATTTACCGTGCTCTTCAAATTCAAAAAGTTTTCACCCCCGGCTTCAGGTTCTCAAGTAACTCAAATACAAAAAAAAAAAGGCTCTGTTTAGTCCACTTACTCTAACTACACACAGAACACTGTGTTTCCCCATGGACCATTATTACTGACGCACAAACCGAGAAATGCTGGACATATTTAAGACCGTAAATGGTGGTTAGTTATGATGCCCCTAAGTTAGTGCTAAATGCTATTTATGTTGATTGCCTCATTCTCTCTCTGTTCCTGAATGAATCACCCGTTAAATGATTCAGTTCAATCGCAATGATTCATTTACTTAACAGTGACTTGCTGCCACCTATTGGTGGTATTGATTTCACATTTAAAGTATCTTCATTCTAAAAATACATGTTAATATCAGTATTCAATGTTTTGTTAAAAATAACAAAATATTATTTATGCATTTGTAACTGCAAGTTAAATGCATTCATGTCCCTCTGAGCTGGATTAAATAGTGGGTAAATAGGCAAATACAAATACAAATACAAATACAAATGCAAATATATATATATATATATATATATGCATTTGCATTTTTAATGTAATTTGGCAAAAAAATGCATTAAATGGCTTTAGTTTTCAATGTATGCAATTTCAGCAATAAAAATGTTAATTTTCTAAAAAGGAAACAAATTAGTTGCTTATTTTAAGAAACCAATCTTATTTTCTCTTGTATATTTAGTATTGCTCTTTAATAAAGAAAAATGGCTTCTTATCCGATTACTCGATTAATCGATAGAATAATCGATAGAATACTCAGTTTAAAAAATAATAATAGCTACAGCCCTACATCCTAGTGAAAACCACATAGATCCAAATGCATACATGGCATCACAGGCATCCTGTGTTAATAACTGTAACTCAAATGACGTTTAGCAAACTAATCCCATCCGAATAGTGTTTTTCATTCTCTCTTGTTCTGTACTGCTGTGCTTTTAAAGGTTTCCTAGCTCCCTGTGTCTCTCTGGCTGTCTTGTCACTGGTTGGCATGATCATACAGTCTCCTCACCGGGAGGGTGCTTTGTTTCTTTGCTGTGTGGTTCCCAGGCTGCGTATAGGCAGAGCGGCACTGTGCCGTTTAAATGGGAGCAGCGAACCCCCGTCCGTGCTTATCTGCACTCTCGCAGCAGCGCGGTGGCAGGGAGCTGCTGGCTCATTAGTGCAGCAGGCAGCATATCCCACACTGCCTGCGCAGATCTCACTCATATGTCATCACTGCCAAGGGCCCGCAGCCGCCATAGTCAAAGAGCTGAGACGAGATTGCGGATGACGTAATGTCAACAGATTTTGTTGGTAGAAAAAAAAATGGTCAAAATGAACTTCGATTAAGAATGATGTAGATGTTTTCATTCTTATCTTTCTTGAATGTTTAAAGTAGTGTCTAAAATTTATTTTGTTAGCGTTTCTTGCCTAGGCAATGATTTTTTGATGATTGTTTATGATTTATAGAAGAAAAAAGTCTCAGACCAACAGTGAAGAAGGGAACATTTAGTGACCGGAAAATAATGGTGTGTCCTTTTTAATGAATTAATGAAATAATTAATCAAAGAATCATCCGGTTATTTATTTATTTATTTTTAGCATTAGAATTAAATATTAAGTGTATTACTTACAGTATTGATTCAAGTTTATTAATTAATCATGTTAATCAAGTAAATTATTAATTGAGTTTATTATTTGCCCATTCAGCGCTTAAAGAAAATCATGCTTTAGTGAATCATAATTATGGCATAATTTCTAAATTATATGATACTAAGTCATAATTATGAGATAAAGTTAAAGTTGATATCTCAAAAAAGTCAAAAATATGAGGTAAAAAGTCAAAATTATGGCAAACTCAACATTTTATGATGGTTATTATTTCTTCTTTTTATGTTAATTTTGGCTTAAAATTTTGACTGTAATAATTATGAATTATATTACATTTTATATCATAATTTCAACTCAAAATGATGACAATTATAGCATAAAAACAGTCATGACTTTTTTAATTAATTCTTAAAAATTTCAATCTTATAATTTTGACATTTTTTTTTCTAATTCATGTCCTACTTTTGACTTAATATCTCATAATTGATTCACCAACCAAAACTTTTTTCAGTTGTCATAATTATGGCATTTTATATCATAATTTTAACTCGAAATGATGACAAATACAATTATAAGTCAAAAATTGACAAAAACTCAAAATTATGACAAAAACTCATGACTTTTTATTTTATAATAAAACATTTTCCTCTTATTATTTTGACTTTATATCTCATAATTGACTTTAAATTGATTTACCAACCAAAACATTTTTCAACTGTCATAATTATGACATTTTATATCATAATCTCACCTCAGAATGATGACAAAAACTATTATTACATTAAGTCGAAACTGACAAAAAGTCAAAATTTAACCAAAAAAAAGAGAAAACAATCATTTACATTTTTGATCTCATAATTCTTTTTTTAATCTCATTCATGTGCTAATTGTGACTTTTATCTCATAATTGACTTTAAATTATGATTTACCAACAAAAACTATTTTTTTAATTGAAAAGAGGATCCCGTAGCAAATTACATAATAATAATAATAATAATAATAATAATAATAATAATAACCCACATCCACACAATAACTAAACAAATAAATAAAGGTTTGGAAAATTGCAACAGAAGATGATAATATAGGCTATTCCTTGCATGTGGAATTCTCTCAGAGAGTACAAATGGCCTGGATCAGTGCAGCTTTCATCTTATAATAATACAGTACAAGCATAAATACTAACACTCAATACTATAGATTGATTCGTTACATAGCCCACTAACTCTTATTTTCACTCAGGGAATACACAGAATCACAATTTCACTGTGTAGGGACAAAACAGGCATGAAATCGAAGCAAAACACTAATAATACCGCTCTCACATGTGTCCAATTAGCTATATGGCTTCTGCCTGTTTTGTTTGTCAATGTGTGCGTGTCTATATGTGGTTAAAGTAATGTTTTGTAGTCTGATTGCATTCTCTGCTGGCCTAAAGAACATTCCAATTATCGCCACTGCTTTCACACAGTTGTTTTAATGCATTAGCTCTGGTCCAGATTGAAGGACGCCTTAGACTGATGGATGGATTTGACCAGGCCCCTCCAGTTACTTCAGCATGAGAAATGGCACTAGCCTGGTTGTGTGCGTATATGGAGTGTTTTTGTGTGTCTGTGTGCCCTGTACACCCTATAGGGTGTGGGATTCTGAGAGTGGGAGCAGATGTGGACAGCATGAAGGTAGATACAAGGCCATTTGGGCCTTGGGCCTGCTGGGTGGATGTGGTCCAGAATGGCAGTGACTGTGGCTCTTCTAACCCAAACACAGCAGATTAGAAGCTGATGAGAGAGAGAAGGCTGTGGATGGGAGCCAATGGCTTGTCTCATCTCCTCAACTGTTAGAAAAGGGATTGATGGTTAGCGGGGTAATCTGTGTGTGTGTGTGTGGATGCTCCAGATAGCTGCCTCAGCTAAACACAGAAAGAGGAGAATGTACAGCCAAAGCCAGAAAAAACATAATGAGATCCTTTAGATGCTGGAGCCAAATTTGTGCCAGTAGGAAAAACAGTCACAAATATGGCTCACAATGAAACTTGTTGTTGTTACTTACACAATATCACAAAAATTAGTTTCACTTAAACATTTTATGGTTCTTCTGTAATTCTCTGGTGCTAATTGTTATTGTATTTTTTATTTTTTTTTCCATGGAAGCCCATTTCCGCCACTAAAAAAAATTAAAAAGGTAATTGCGACTTATCTCTCAATTCTCCATTTTTCCCCCTTGCGATTGGGAGTTTACATCTCTCAATTCTGACTTTTTTTTCTTAAAACACATGATACAAACTCGCAATTCTGACATTTTTTTCTCTGAATTGTGAGATATAAACTCACAATTCTGAGAAATTAAGGCAGAGCTGCAAGATATAAACTATTATAAAGATATATATAGATATAAACTATTACTCAGAATTGCAGGATATAAAACTCAATTCAGATTTTTTTCTCTGAATTGTATGATACATACTTGCAATTCTTACTTTTTTTCAGAACTGTATAATACAAACTTGCAATTCTGATATTTTATCTCAGAATTGCATGATATAAACTCAAAATTGCGAGTTATAAAGTCAGAATTGCGAGACAAATTCGCAATTCTGAGGAATAAATTTAGAATTTATATCACGCAATTCTGACTGAATTGCCAGAACTGCAAGAAAAAAAATGTCAGAATTGCGAGATATAAACGTACAATTCTGACTTTTTTCTCACAAATGCAAGTTTTTTCTTGCATTTCTGACAATTCAGTCAGAATTGCGTGATATAAACTCAAAATTGTGAGTTATAAGTCAGAATTGTGAGACAAACTCTGAGAAAAAAATTCTGAGAAAATAATTTCATCCACATTATGACATTTTATCCAAATTTAAACCTGAAATGCTGACATAAAATAACTGGTCAACTTTTTGAGAAGTCATGATTAGTCGAAATTGTCAAAAGCAATCAACAAAAGTCTTAATTTTGACTTTTTATTTTCATAATTTTTACTTTTTGTCTCATAATTTCAGGTTTGTAAGTTAGGACTCACAGTCCAAAAAAATGCTGTCTCGCAATTCTGACTTTATAACTCGCAATAATTCAGAGAAAAAATTCAGAATTGCGAGTTTGTATCATGCAATTCTGAGAAAAAAAGTCAGAAGGTAAAAAGTAATAACCTTTAACCTTTTTTATTGGGCTTCCATAATTTTCACATAGCATCAGTATTTTAGTAAACATTTTTGTTTGTTTGTTTGTTTTGTGAACTTGTGAACATTCTACAAGTTTGTGTATTCTGTAATATTCTAGTGCTTTCTGGAACATTCCAGAATATTGTGGGACTAGTCACAAAAGACAAAAATCATCCCATACACTTCTGAAGTTTTGGATGACTCACTTTTGGTAACCGTTTATGTTAAACTGTTTTTAGCTCAGTATTATGCATGTACCATGCATGTAATTTTTATGCGTGAGTAAAAACATATTAGTTTATATAAAATCAAAATTTAAGTTTTTTGGCTTTTAGTATGAATGTGTTAGCCTTAAGGTTATCTATAAACTTTAAAATGATGACAAAATTCACAATTACAAGATGTAATCATTGAAAACTTACATTCTCTAACTTCCACCAAAATGGATCAGCGATTTTGATGACATCACTCTGCACTTTAGTTTCTCATCAAACTTTCTGTCCAATCAAATGCTCTCTAGAATCCGAAGCGTCCCGCCCCCACACTATAAATAGACGCTGAAACTGCGGAATTTTTACAGAATTTGTATTTTCTGTTCGTTAAATGGCACGTAGTGCACTACAGGGGACAGAGAACGATTCTGGTCCAGAGACACGATAACACAGAGCGGCTCATATGTGCGAGTTGGTGCAGACCATAAAATGTATCAGACCCATTTTAATTCTACATTGAATGCTATATTTTATAGCGATATGGATGAGATTGTGACTGCCGTATGCTGTCAAATATGGCTTTACTGATCTCAACGGCTCTGTCCCAAGCTGTGATATAAACAAAATGTTATTGGATATTTTAAAAGGGGGCGGGGCTGTTTTATATGGCGCGCCCTGTCTTTCTGTTTCAGTTGAAATTACATCAACACACAGAAAAATGCTGCATTTTTCAAAGCACTTTGGTGAATCTTTAATAATTATGTACTTTTAGTATCATAATTTTAACATTAACTCATAATTTCGTCCACATTATGACATTTTATCTAAATTTAAACTTGAAATGCTTGTCAAAAGCAATCAACATGTCTTAATTTTGACTTTTTATTTTCATAATTTTGACTTTTTGTCTCATAATTTCAGGTTTGTATCTAAGTTAGGACTCACAGTCTAAAAAATGCTGGGTTAAAATAAGAAATATAGTCATTTTTAAGTAATAGTTTAGTTAAATAAATCTACCCAGAAGGCTGAGTCAAACATTTAACCCAACCACTGGGTCAAAACTACAAATATAACATGATATAGGCCTATACATTTACTGTGACTCATACTATGAATAATAACATAGATTTTGGTCATACCACCCTGCGGGATAGTATAGAATAACTGGAAAGTGGAGGTAGAGAAAGGAAGAACTAGGATATTAATAACCAAACCTCCATCAACAAGAGCAGCCCTGCTACAGTGTAATGGGTACATATGCTGCACCTCAGCTTTAGCAATAATTAACCATTATTATGCATGTGCGAAAGCACAGTCATTTCTGTTTTAAAAGGTTGCATAGCTTGATCTAATCACATAACAAAAGAGTTTCTCTAAACCATTGTGAACTTTTTTGTTTAAGTCACATGCAAATTCAATTGATATAATAAATGCACGAAGATGCAGCGTGATCAGAATCTGCCTACATGACTTTAAAGAGATCATTAACTGCCTTCCATCATTTTGTTCTATCAGGGGCTTTTCAAGGCAAGGACACTTGAAGATGATCTTCATTCCCTTGATAGGCAGCAGATGGAGGGCTCCAAGGTGGCTCCTCCCCTACTGCAAAGGGTCATCTGATCCATTTGCAATATGAACAGCACTTTTCCAGGAACCTCAGTGAAGTCTCCATGGGAAATGTTGAAAGAAGATGCCCTTGGCATGTGTGTAGTCACAGTTTTGGTACCTTAATTGTTAATGGGCTGATTTAAATCACACTCGCATCAGTAGCTCTCTAGATTGTTTGGAAAGTTTCCACATCATGAAAGCCAGCAGATATGGTTCATAATATGCATTCATAAGAACTCCAGATACAACATGCCCAGGCATCATGGCACCAACTTCTGTGCTTTGTGCCATAACCGTGATCCATGGAGGTAATATGGAAATATAGACCCATGGAGATATAAATTGATGGATGACTATAATCATAACTCCATCAGAAGCACTTTCCTGAGCAGTCTAAGATTTATACAAGCTGTTAGACAAGTGACCATCATGTTAACTAGGATTCTACCAAACTATTATTAGCTTGACAGATTGTCTTACTATATTCAGGTTTTCCAACTACAGCTATACAATCTGGTCCCCAAAATAGAAATATTTGTGGAAAAATGTAGCTCATTATAACGCATTACAGTTATAATTTACACTATATAATAGTGTAATAGTGTTTAAATGTTTTTTTTAAAAAAAAAAAGTTTCTTACACTCACGAAGGCTGCATTTATTTTTTCAAAGATACAGTAAAAACAGTTATAATGTGAAACATTATTATATTTTAAAATAACTGCTTTCTGTTTGAATATTTTTTTTAAAATGTAATTAGGGGTTCAAGCGTATAGCGCTGAAACCCTGTTGTAATTGTCAGAATGGTCACAGATGAGTGATTTCCACATAAAACTGATTCTGCAGACTAAACCATAAGTCGTAGAGACTTGAAACTTGGAGGGATGGTAGTACTCACACCACCTACAACATGACTGAGGCTCACCCCAATCGGACTGACGGGGGCGCTACAGCGATCGAAAGTATGAAATCGCTCATAACTCCTAAACCGTGAGGTGCAGGCTCAAGTGTCTTATGTCATTGAAATTCTTGGCTCACGCTTGACAAAACACAAAATTTAACATTTTTGGGTACTTTGCAGTTTAACTTTCAACTCATCGTGGCAAAGGGATGCTAAACGCTCAAAGGGGGCAGGGCCACTTTTAGTAAAATGCCTATTACTCAAGATGAGATATCTTCGCCAAACTTGGCACACTTATGTTTGAGCGCAAGCTGAGGTCACAGGGGAAAAATCGCATAGATTGGCCACTTGATGGCTCTATAAAAGGGGAAAAACATAAAAAATGGCTATAACTACACAACAATTTGTCCTATCAACATGAAAATTGCTGTGCATGGTCTTGGTCCAAAGTGGCACAAGTGTCTATAGGGACATTTGCGTATCTCAAAATAAACATGGCCACCATTGACTGTTAGTGTGTTTGAGCACTTATTAGACAAGGTTAACGGAGGCCGATCAGAGCAAAACTCTGTGAGCATATTTGAGCTTGAAGGTCTGTGAGATATTGGAAAGAAATCAGCCACTGGGGGGGGCGGTATGACATTTTTTGAGGGCATAAACAAGTGTACATTGTGCGTTTTTTCACACATACGCACAATATTGGTATTGTATGATAGACCTGCTCGTTCCACACAACTTTGCCTCTAGAACCACTGCTGTCAAGCAAACCATTTTTTAAATGATTGAGAAGATGTGAAAAACTTGCTCAGTCTGGAAAAAAAACACTGCAGTGCAATTTTCTGGACTCTCTAGGTCAATAATTATCAGAAATTTACTGAAATTGCTGAAATTTACCCTTTGGGAAGCTATAACGGGGTTCTTTGGAAAATGGGCCTGTCCAAATATACCCAAAAGCCTATAAAGCCTAAAGGAAAACTCACGACTCAAAACTTCACGAAACCCACTGAGCACATGCGATAGGTGATTCTAAACAAGCACGCAAAGTTTCAGGGATACCAGACCACAGCTGGCGCTCTAACGGTTATGAATGTTATTAAAACATCATATTTCTATGGTACTGTAAATCACCTGGATTTGACAAAAAAGCTTTTTTTAATAATTGATTTATGTGGTTACAGGCTTGCTAAATAATATGTAATGTCTTTTTCCTTATGTGCTTAAATACCTAAAGTGCTTGAACCCCAGTAATCACTGTTTGCAGCTATATGTTTTTTCTTTTCTTTTCATTCATTCATTCATTCTTTCTTTCTTTCTTTCTTTCTTTCTTTCTTTCAGAATTCTTTGATGAAGCATCTATTTTGTAACATTATACATATCTTTACTGTTACTTATCAGTTTAATGCATCCTTGCTAAATAAAAGCAGTAATTATTTTCAAAAAGAAGAAAGAAAATCTTATGAACACAACCTTTTGAATGGCAGTTTATATATATTGTTGTTATACACGTGTGAAATTCATTATATTAAAGTATTTCTTTTTCTTCCAGTGTCCTTGTCTTTCGTTGTCCTGAAAAGACTTCACAAATGCAATAGATAGCAAAGCAATATCTTTGATAGTACGTTTTATAAAGGAATATTGTTGTCATTCATTCAATTACTATTCATATTTCAGCACTGATCTGTATTAACGTGGCCGTGGTTTGTTTTCTTACACTTCAGAGAACTGAAGTGCTTCTCTCTGTGCTTCGACCTTGTGGTAATTTACAGGCTTGTTAACAGGGAGTTCCTTTGCACTAAGAAGCTTTTCATTTTAAAGCAACCAGCACATTTTAATGTTGGTACCCCACAATTATGGACAGGAAGGGCTCCCAGTTTTCCACATTATGAGCTGCGTTAAAGCAGAATCAGCTGGGCTTAGGCTGCCAGCTCTATTTTGGGGGCTGGTTTTTCATGATCAAATCTGAGTTGGCTCACTGCCTCTTTCTTTTCAGCTCATTCTGTGAGCATTACACCATTACAACTGTCAATCATTTCCCAGCATAAAAGGCTTCATTTGAAAGGCTCAATGAAAATCTCATATCTTACATGAAACAGCCTTGATTTATGTCTTTCCTTTGCTCTCTCTGAGAGGCGTAACGGTCCTGCATGGCTCAGATACAGCCTTTCAACATGCAGGCAGAGACACAGGAAATTTGTATGTTGTTTTTTCTGTCTCATGTTTTTCCTCCGTCAGTATCTGCCAACAGCAGGTGGGAGGAACAAACTGCAAAAGAGGGCCGTAATGGTGCAAAGTGCCTGACTCAAAATTGAGAGGGATGAAGGGGTTTTATGTGTTTTTACCCAGAGTGCCCCACAGACACGCCCTCTCTAACCATTTTCAAGCTTGAGGGGGTCTAAGTGAGGCTAAGATGGAAAGAAAAAGAATAAATTGCAGGAACTTAAATCCTCAAAGGCCACCTCAAATGTATCTACTTCTATTTTTAACACTGATGGCAGTCTGCAAGGCCCCAAACTCCCTCACTGTGACTTTATCTTGGTCAGTTTATTTCTCATAAATTTGCTTTATATCTCAATTTCTGACTCTATGATGGTGTGATTTTTGTCTACATTGTGACTTTATATCATACCATTGAGACTTAATATCTCACAATGTCACTTTACATCTCACAATTTGACTTCTTTTGATTACCGAATACCATACAATATGTACATATATTCATTTCCATATAAGAAATATATTGTTTTATGAGGTAAAAGCATATATTACCTATTGATTCATTTTTCCAGTTTAACGATTTTAAAAATATTTAACACAGTTAACACAGCGGCGGAGCTAGGGTTGGCCACCCCACTCACAACTGCTGCTTCTGTCTCTTTTTTCTTGACAAGAAGTGCATTTATTTAGTCACAGAACATCTTTACAACCACATCAAACAGGAGACTTTCCAGACATGCACTCCAAGTTCATTTCAGCACCAGGCGCTAGTCAAACGAGTATGGGAAATTTACTGTTCCTATCAGCCATTATCCTGTGCTTATAGCATGCCCACTTCAATTGCATGCACAAATGCGGTGGTGGCGCTGTAGCCTGTATCATTTCATATTAAAGCACAAATGAAACTACGAGCATGCGTGTCAGATCTGCGTAACATTCAGCTGCGGCAGCTCTTAAAGTAATAGCAGCCAAATAACCTAATAACCCTGCTGCTATGATGTCTATTAATGAGAGAACAAAAGAAAAAAAACTTCAGTAACAAAGGAAACCAATAACTTTTGTAGCTTTAAGGATTCATCTATATACAGTGTAGTATTTAGTGTTTGATAACTTTATTCAATTTATATGTATTTCTGTACTTGCTGAAGGACACAGTAAATAATAGGTTTATGTGAAGATTGTTTTAAGATTACTTAAATTAAAAGTTTTTGTTGTTTTTTTTAAGTCCAATGTTAAAATTGATAGCTCTCAATTGCACTGTAATGTTGAATGTCTATAGTCAATATAGCCAGTGATACTCACCTTCAGTCATAAAAAAAAAAAAAATAATTTAACAAATATTAAAAATGTACTGTCTTTGTTGTTTCTGTATTAATTTGAAGATTTAATGTGAAATTATTGCAATAAAAAAGTATATTTTAAAAATATAATGTTAGATGTTAATCAATAAATTAATTTCAGAAAAAAATGTATGATTAATTAGTTATTTAACTAATTAATTAGTTAACTCATGATTAAATTAGTTATTTTTTTAATCAGTTGACAATACAAATATATACTGTGTATAGATAGATAGATAGATAGATTTTGATATATGTTGTTTCAATAAAGATTAACAAAAGATATTATTTATATATGTATATATTTTAAAAAAATAGATAATATATTATATATTAAAAAAATATATAAGATTAAAAAATATAAATATAACATTTTTTTGATATATGGTTGCTACATATAATGCCATATAAAGATGATCATACAGATATTATTAAGATATGTATATACAAATTTAATATGGGGACCCTATATATAATTTTTATACTTATATCTATTGCTAAAGAATGTACGTATGTGGAAATTATATATTGTCTTATCTATAACATATGACAATATTCATCCTGATCTATAGCACAAAATATGTCATATTACATTTCCCTATGTGGAGACCCATAATATCCCATAATATGACTTTATTTGACTTTACATATCGTGATGTCATATCCCATGACTTTATTTGAATTTATTTTTCATAATTTTAACTTTATCTTGTGCCTGTAACTTTAAGTTTCTTAACTTTTTTTCTCTTAACTTTAGTAACTTCCCTCTATTTTATCTCTTAAATGTCTTTATTCAATTATTTATTTATATATGTATGGATTTATTTATTTCCCAGAAATTCTCTCAGTATCTACTACCGAAAGAATAAAACAATTTCAATATTTTTTCTTTGAAAAATCAGTTAAAAGATCAGTTGTATGTTTTGAAGCTTAGTACGAAGTCCAGTAGTTGAATACATTTAAATATTAACACTTTACAATAAGGTTCATTAGTTAACATTAATTAACTACTTAATAATGCATTATTAAAATCACAAGTTGTGTTTGTTAACATTAGTTAATGCACTGTGAATTAACATGAACTAACAATGAACAACTGTTTTTTTGTCAACTAAGATTAATAAATAGTGTAATAAATGCATTGTTCATAGTTTGTTCATGTTAGTTAATATAAATTACACCTTATTGTAAAGTGTTACCATTTAAACATCATTCAGCTAAAATATTTGACTATTTAGAGGCCTGATGTTGAACTTGTTATTATGAGGCCATGTGACTGAGAAGAGACACTGTATTAGGTCTGAAGCATGAAGATATATTCCATGTTTATTCCTAGCACAATTCTCTGGTGTGTTTTTAGCTGAAAATGTAGCTGCAGTTATTGTCTGTGTATTGTCGCTCCCTATGTTTGTCCGCTATGGCCTGTAGTCATTAAATTAACCCTCAGCAGCTCTCTATTCACAGTAATGCGGGAAAGTGCATGGCAAGAGGGAATCAGGTTTGGGTCTAGAGAAAAAAAATGATCCCCCAAAAGCCCAGGGCCATCTCCGCCCCTGATGTGAGGGGAGTGGTCCAGGCTTGTTTTGGCAGGGTTGAGCAGTTGACAGGCTGACTCTCATGCATGCTGCTGACAGAGAGGAAGAAATGCAGCTTCTCAGGTTTGTGCCAGGCAATGGAGGCCAACAACCAAACAGCTGTGATGCTCCTTTCAAAAGCCCGGACTCTACAGCCAGACTGCATGTTCAGATCATGGCCCTGTTTCCCAGTAGCACCAGGTGCACCTAGAAATAGTCTTCCTTGAAGGACATGGAAAGTGTGTGAGTTGAGAGTTGAAGTCTCTGTTTATAAAGTGGTTGTAAATGGGGCAAAATCCGATGAGTCAAACCAAATATTTTATAATGAATATGATTCAGTGTTCTTTTTTTGATTTCTCTGATGTTTGTGGTTTTAGATTAAGGCTGCATCAGATGGTCCTGATTAACCAATGGTTACCAGCTGTTTGCTCAAAGGATTTAAAAGATTTAGGCTGTAAAACACTGATGCAATGTAACATCTATAGAGACAAATCCTGATAGTTTCAGGTTTAGATTTTTATTGTAGTTCTGAAACATACGTCCCTAAAAACAAGTCGATTTGTTTATTTGTTAACAAAATATTTGTTCACCAATTATTTATTTGACCCATATAATTAAAATCTTTTCATTTGTATAGATACAACAGATCAAAAGAGATAGTTCAACCAAAAATGAAAATTACTCCACTATTTACTCACCCTCAAGCCACTCTTGGTGTATATGACTTTCTTCTTTCAGACGAATACAATCTGAGTTATATTAAAAAATGCCCTGGCGCTTCCAAACTTACTCCAATAAAGTGCATCCATGGATATTTTTCATACAGAAAACGCATTGATACATTTGAGAAAACCTTTATTAACCCCCCAGAGCTATGTGGAGTACTTTTTGTAATGGATAGATGCACTTCATTGGACTTCAAAATCTCAACACCCATTCACTGTCATTATAAAGCCTGGAAGAGCGAGGACATTTTTTTTTTTTATATAACTATAATTATATTCGTCTGAAAGAAGAAAGTCATATACACCTAGGATGGTCTGAGGGTGAGTAAATCATGGGGTAATTTTCATTTTTAGGTGAGCTATACCTTTAAATCGATAGAAGTGACAGTAAAGACTTAAGATCTTTAATTATATTTTAAAGTATAAATGGGTTATTCTATAATTGTGGGTACATCTCATTTCCGTATATTTTTAATATATTTTCAGCACTATAAAGCTGCAATGGTTAATTTTCTAGTACACAATTATAATTTTCCCAGTCACACTACTATATGTTGAAAAAGCCATATCTTTTGTTCAAAAATGATGTTCGTATCACATACAACCCTGGGATTCAGCTGTTTGATTTTGTAAAGTTGCTCATTCTACTCTGCATTTAAGCATGGAAATTACTTTAAATATGAATTAATTTTATAGTTTTGCCTTCAGTTAGATTGGGTTATCAAGACATTTGGGTGTGTGCCTCACAAATAAGTGTTTATTGTGATATAACCGAAAAAACATTGTCAGCTAAGTTAGTCACAAGAAAACCCCTCTCAAAAAGGAGTGGTTTGTCCCATTCTCGCATAATTTGCACAGTATGATGATATTTTTCGTCTAGAAGCACATGGATGAAACACTAGAAGTTATGTTCTCTCTCTTTCCCCTAATATTGGTTAAACTAGCAAACCTGTGTCAAGAGTTGATTAATTGACTGTCAACAGTGTTGCACAAGTGTTATTACTGCAAATTTTAACAAGACACTTTAACTAAAAAATATGTTTTATGAAAATATATTTCTAAACATACCATATGCTCAGTAGTTCTAGTCTTCCATGTTGAGTGTAGGCCCAAAACACTAAAAATGTCAACTAAGTTACCTGTCAACTGTGTTACCCAGTAAAGGTAACATGATGCACAGTAGTAAACATAGATGGTATTTTATGCACATATTTCTACAGATCACCTTTATTTATATAGCACTTTATACAATATAGATTGTTTCAAAGCAGCTAAGTGAAGGTCATGTTTGGGAAAAAAGAAAAAAAAAAAAAATCTTCACATTGTCAAATTCTAAATGTACCCCTAATTATAGAATGACCCAAATATTTTTGATTCAATAAATGCAGAAAGAAATAAAATAAAATCACACAAAAATCACAATTCAGAGCTGAATTGTATGCCTCACCCCAGTTTAGATGCGCACTTGTATGGTGTATAATGAACTAATTTCCCATAAGTAAAGCATAGCTATTCATCTCTCTCAGGGTAAAACTATAAGCCAAGCAGAATAACATGCATACATCAACAGTATTACCCAAGTATATCATTTATTGAACTGTTTTCAAATGGTCAATACAAACTACATTAGCCCATTAGCCCAACAGTTGAGCTCATTGCGTGTCAGGGCAATTCGTCAAGCATAATATCATTTCAGGGGAATATTTTGTGTAATTATGTAACAATTTATTATTTGACCTATTTGTATATGACAAGGCTTTAACATACATTTAATTTGACAAATATGCTTGGGATTAAATATGATTTTAGAAGACACTGAGAAATTGCCCCCCAGTTGCTGTATGTATCCAGTGATTTAGCCCGGCTGTGGTCAAAAAAAGTGCTGTAATCTCCAAAACCCTCAGCCCACCCAGTGAATGCTCTGTAAGGAATGCTTCTGTCCAAGGCTGCTAGTAATTAACCAGCATTTATTGTGAGATTTATACAGTGTGGTTGCTTTATTTTTAACTCTCTCAAGTTCATCCATACACTGCTGACATGATATAACAGCTGGGTTCGGCTAAAGCTATGACTTTGCACATAGGGTAGCTGGAGAGTAATTGAGGGGTAATGTAAAGTTTAATAAACACACTAAGTGATCTTGAACTCCCTTTGTTCCGGTTCCAACATTAGTTCCCACAAAATTCCCACGTGGAAAAAACAACCACACAGTTATATAACGCTCTGCGTTAGATTATCGTCTTTACGAGGGCCTATGGATGCCTTTGAGAAGGTTTTGCTAATGAGGCATATTCACTTAATTACTTATTTGTAGATGTTTAAATTAGGTGTTTTAATAAGTGTTTACTCTTTTTGGATGTGTTTGTGTTTGGTTGTTTTACTCCAATGAACCACAGAGGATACAAATTGTCTTTTTTAAAACAGAATCAACAGAAAAACTACAAATTGGTCACAATGCATTATGTTTATTAAAGATAACAATTTGCATAAGTACTTGCCCTCTGTAGGTCAGTATTTAGTAAATGCTTATTACAGATAGTGGATGGGCTACTATTGGGCCACAGTTTTTCCTATTGGTTTTTTGCAGAGCTGCTCAAAAGTTGTGCTTTTGATTATATGTTTGGATAATGCCAAACATGTTTAGTCTAATGTCTAAAAATGTATAAAACACACTTTACGGTGGCTGCTTTCTGGCAAACCAAAGCTGAGATGTCAAACAGTATGGCATCTTGTTCACATTGGGTTTCTTTTTGCCACGTTCCAGTAAAGCTGTAACTCATTCAAAGATGTCACTGGCCTCTAGTGTCCTCCTTGCATGATCTTTCAGTTTTTGATGGCAACTTGATCTTGATAAATTTACAACTGTGCCATACTCTTTCAGTTTATTAATTATAGATTTAAAGAAGTCCACTTCCAGAACAAAAAATGACAGATAATGTACTCACCCCTTGTCATCCAAGATGTTCATGTCTTTCTTTTTTTTCAGCCATAAAGAAATTATGTTTTTTGAGGGAAACTTTTCAGGATTTTTCTCCATATAACTCAATTTATGAGTTGATTTTTGCACGTTTTAATATGTCTCTAGTCATAAAGCTTTTTTGGTGGATGCTGAGGCTTTTTTAGGTTGAATAGAATCTGCGACCTCTGAGCCAGTTTGTTTGCTGCCTTCAATGGCTTCAATGTGCTGTATTTTCCACTAACTGGCAACCCAGGATGTCGAAATACTATTGGCTAAACTTGCCAAACATGCACCCCAGCAAAGGTTATTCACTCCCCCCACCTTCAATCCCTGCCAGACCTGGGACCCGAACCTGCAACCTTTCAGTTACAAGCCAGACTCCCTAACCATTAGGCCGCAGCTGCTTCACTGTGATTCATTTTTGTCTAAAAAAAAAAAAGTTTTCATCAGTGTTCCAGCCTAAACCACCAAATTTACTGAATTATTACCAGATATTAAAACACACACACACACACACACACTTTACATGTTAAAATAAATAACTATAACAGATTTGGTCATCATGGGAGACCAAGTTGAAAATCTGAACCTAAAAACATTATTGTCTGTAAAAGTCTGTGAAGCTACAGGGTACCTCAGCAGTCAACAGCATCTAGTCCCGCTCCAGTGTGAGTGACTCACATCATCAATCAGTCCGGAGACGGCTAATGAAATATCCAGCGGAGGGTGGAGAAGGTTTGCCTTGTTGTAACGCAGAGCCTCAGGACAAATGAAAGGAAAACAACATTACCAATGAAATCTCAGAAACCACCATTCCTCTGACAAGCTGGAACAATAAAAGCTTTCCTCAAACATGTGAAATTCATCAAACGGAGGGGAAATATTTCTCCTCCCGACATTAATCTAGGAGGTTTTGTTCTTATTATTCATCATTAATTTTGGCGAGGTATTGCCAAGCTAACACATCTCCCTGAGTAAATGAAATATGTCTGAAGAGTTCATTTGTATTAATGAGAGGTTGTAGCTCCTGTTCGCTGCCCTTTATAACTTCCATGCTTTGAGGGCTTTAAAAGAGCCTTCATATTGTCCCCAAAGCGCCACCTGCGCACACAGAGGGCAAACAGACACTGATTCGGTGGCACGGAGAGGCCCGACAGGGCAGAAAGATAGCAGCTAAAGTGCTTATTTCCTCAGTCTCTTTATCCTTTCCAGCACGGTGAGATATTGACAGAAAGTCAGTTAACTCTAGCCAGTGGCAGCTGCATGGGTTTTGCATAATTAATTATTTATACCAAGCCAGACACAGTAATTACCATCCAGATGAATATGATATTCTAATCAGCCACGCTTTAATTTTAATTGCCCTCCAGCATCTAACTGTCAGCGGTGGCCCGGCGTGATGAAGTGAAGACTCACCGAAGTCTATTAGACATCTGCCTGAAGACCAGTGGCTGCGCTAGCCGCTATTTCTGCCGAAATCAATACAGCTAGCTTGTACGTTAGCATACGTACGTGTGTGCGATCTCATCCATCTCGTTATAGATTGGTATTTCTGTCACAAATGTAAACCAGCAAGAAGATTTCAAGGAATGATGTTCATCTGGTGCGGTTTGTTTTGGACTGCTTTAGATTGTGGCGCTTTACAATAATATCCCAGTGACAGATGGTCTGTGCGAAGTATTAGCCAAACTCATATGGCAGCCAATGTATGTAGACAGAACACTGGAGGATTATTGGATTCGCTCATTCGAGGACAGTATGGTAATTCATGCTGTGTCTGATATGAACTTTATCTTCTTCTTCTGAAACAGAGCTGAAATGCTATCATGAGTCTTCAGCTATTCATGAATGCCCGTTGTGTCACTTCCTGTTCTCGAGTTATTTGATTTTTCTGTAAAGCTGTTGGTTCGACAATGTGGTTGCGGAATAAAAAATGTGACTATGACTCATACTGACAGAGATGCCAAGCGGTGGCCTCAACCTCCTTGTCAGTTGAACTAGATATGATGCCAGCAGTACTTGACCATATGACATGGGATGTAGTGAAAAAATATGTCCAAATCTATTTTTTGAGGCATGTTCTGTCTACTAAGATCCTTTCAGCTGGTTGATTTGTAAAGGCATGGAATGGAAATGTATGGAAATGTAATTGCAGATATTCAAAAATGAGTTGCTTACAAGTTAAAATTCCAGATGGGCAAATCAGCTAAGCATTTCTTACTGGTAAAAATATAATTTTCCTTATCAGTTATTATTGTTACTGCTTTTGCTGGTAAAAATCTAAATTCATAATATCAATATTTATATTTTCATTTGTTGAAATGTTAATTCTTGATTTGTAAGTGATTTGTAAGTGTGTTTTAGCATGTTAAATTCGGCATTTCTGATATCTGAAAATGGATTTCATTTATGAATAAAATGAAGAGTAACTTATATATGAATATAGATATGTAAAATGGCTTTTTCAGTCATAATAATCACATTACATGTGTCAGAAATGAACATTGTAATGAGTCAAAGCATATTATTGATATAAAAATGCATTTTTACTTATAGTAATTCAAGTGATCTTAAGAATAGACATTTGCACTAGTAAACATTGATATAAAAAAAAAATTTTTATGATGCACATACATTTCGTACATTGAATATTTAACTAGTCAGAAACTGCTATCTAACTGTATTTAAAAGGCAGATAATAGTGAAGTTGCAGCTATCAATAATTACATTTCTGCTGGTTTGCTAGTAGTACAAACATTTATATTTTTGCAAGTGATTCATTTTTTAATTTTTAAAAGGACAGTTCACCCAAAAATGAAAATTCTGTCATTAATTACTCCCCCTTATGTCGTTCATTTTCAGAATGCAAATTAAGATATTTTTGATGAAAAAAAAGGTAGTAAGGACATTGTTAAAATAGGCAATGTGTTATGAAGCTATGATTACTAAGAATACTTTCTGTGAGCAAAGAAAACAAAAATAAAGACTTTATTCAACAATTTTCAACAACTATTTTATCCGTGTCCTGTTTGGGCCTTGAATGTGTCAGTTACTTTGCTATCTATACAGGGTCAAAAAGCTCTCAGATTTCATCAAAAATATCTTAATTTGTGTTTTGAAGATGAACGAAGGTCTTACGGATTTGGAACAACAGTGTATTTAATGACCAAATTAAATTTTTGGGGTGAACTATCCCTTTAAGAATTCACATTTTTTTCTTAGTGGAAATGTAATTATTGATGTCAAGAATGATCGTTTTAACTAGTTAAAATGAGATTTTCATCCTGACAATGATTAAAAATCATACCTGGGTTTCCTGGGTCTGCGCTCACAACAAGCGGGCGTGCAATACGTTAATCTTTCATGTTGAAGTCAACGTTAAATATCTTAGGATTCGTTTTAAAAATGACTCGTTTCAATGATTCAGAGTCGACCTCTATACACGGTGCACTTTCGACTGAAAACTTTTACAGGATGTTTTCATTCACTTAGAGCTGTGTTACACTGCATGAAAGGTAATTTTCAAAAATCCATAATAGGGGCAATTTAAGAATGGCATGTGACAGACTAGATGAAAGATGTGAAAGAATTATAAATGTCCAGTATTTTTGTAAACTCACAACTTTCTGTAACTGATACATCATTTGTATAATAGTTTATCTCAAACATGTTTTTGGTAAATTTCAGTGGTAAACTCTCTGGCTGTCTTAACTTTTTCAAGCTGTTTGCCAAATTATTGTGCTTTCATTTAGTTCCATTTACCAGATGCTTTTCCTCCAAAGTAACGATAGGTTGGAGCAATCTGGTGCTTTGCTCAAGTGTACAATGTTGATAATAATGGACCCATAACTCATAATGTGCAGTTCCTGTAGCTCAGCTGGTAGAACATGATGGTAGCAACACCAATTTCATAGGTTTGATTCCCTGAGAACACACTTACTGATTAAACGTGAACCTTAAATGCACTGTAATATCCCTTTAGACGAAAATCTACTATTTGCCAAACACATAATTGTAAATGTCCACAGGTAATGTAATGTTTTCCCTACCCGAGCAAAACCTCAACCATTATGTTACCACACTACCCTAGAATGCTCATCCTCTGAGAATGCAACACACTTGACCTTGTCTTTCCTGGAATCTTCCTCTCATGTGATTATTTCTGTATCTCCTTCCCACCGCCTGTCCTTTTTACCGCAGCTTCTTCACTCATCAATCCACAGTCACCTTCACATTAAGTCTTTGTACCCTTTCACCCATCACCCTCACCTTAGTGATTACCTTACTTCCACCATATTGATGGGTTCTCAGAAATGACAGCGTGATGGAAACATCAAACCTAAACATTACCCTCAAATCACTTGACATCCCCTCCTCTGCAGTTCTCAGTAACATCTTGCTGCTCTTTTTCTTGGTTTTAAAGAGGACATCAGATGCAAAATTCACTTTTACATGGTGTTTACATAAAAATGTGTCTTAGCAGTGTATGACACAACCACCCTACAATGTTAAAAATCCATTTACTCCTTTTGTTTTAATCCCCAAAATACTTAAACACTCTCAATTATCAAGTCGTTTTGATTTTCTGAGCAGTATGACATCATACTTATCAAGCCCCACCCACGATTGTCGACGGACTGTCCTATATTAGCATATTCTGTCCCCAGAAAATTGTACGCTGTCTGCCATTTTCTCCACTCTCGAGCAGCTGTAGCAACAACAGTGTTTCTTAAGCAATGCAGGTGTTTTGTATTTGGATGTAAAAGCAAACATAAGAGTCTTAAAGGAGAAGTCCACTTCCAGAACAACAATTTACAGATTTACAATGTACTCACCCCCTTGTCATCCATGATGTTCATGTCATTCTTTCTTCAGTCGTAAAGAAATTACGTTTTTTTGAGGAAAACATTTCAGCATTTTTCTCCATATAATGGACTGATATGGTGCCCCGAGTTTGAATTTCCAAAATGCAGATTAAATGCGGCTTCAAATGATCCCAAATGCGGCTGTAAATGATCCCAGCCAAGAAAGAAGGGTCTTATCTAGCGAAACAATTGGTTATTTTCATATTTTCATATTTTCAATACAATTTATATACTTTTTAATGTCAAACACTCATGTCTTGCTCTCCCTGAACTCTGTGTATTCTGGTTCAAGACAGTTAGGTTATGTCGAAAAACTCTGATCGTATTTTCTCCCTCAACTTCAAAATCGTCCCATATCGCTGTTTTACCTTTTTTGTTAAGGGTGTTCGATCTTCTTTGCATGTTCACTTTGCAAAGACTTCTGCAGTGATGTAGGATGATTTTGAAATGATTTTTGAAGTTGAGGGAGAAAATATGATCAGATTTTTTTGACATACCCTAACTGTCTTGAGCCAGAATACACAGAGTTCAGGGAGAGCAAGACAAGACGAATGTTTGAGATTAAAAAGTATTTAAATTGTATTTTTTTAATGAAAATAACCAATCTTTTCGCTAGATAAGACTCTTCTTCCTCAGCTGGGATTGTTTACAACTGCATTTGGGATTGTTTAAACCCGCATTTTAACTGCAATTTGGAAGTTCAAACTTGGGGCACCATAGCGGTCCATTATATGGAGAAAAATCCTGAAATGTTTTCCTCAAAAAACACAATTTCTTTACAACTGAAGAAAGAAAGACGTGAACATCTTGGATGGCAAGGGGGTGAGTACATTATTTGTAAATTGTTGTTCTGGAAGTGGACTTCTCCTTCAATATTCTCCCAACATCAGAGCCAGTGAGGATGCAGTGGATTCGTTTTGTGTTTGTCTGTAACGCGCCCCCGAATACACAAAAAAATGGAAGAGAGGGGCGGGGTGAGCAGTAGCTCATTAGCATTTAAAAAGACATGCACAGGTCACTGTAAGCAGAGCTGTTTTTGACTAGGGGGTTTTTTTTTTTTTTCTTTTTTGACTTTTTTGAATTTTAACCAAAGTATGTTGCAGACATTTCATGAAGACCCTAAAGAATCATACTAACTTGTGGAAAATGGGCGTCCGATGTCCCCTTTAAAACAAATTGTACTTCAATGTCCATAGAAAAGCTAATTAAATGAGCAGTTTGTATGCTATTGGATTTGACACAGTTTCACAAAATAAATTCTTAATCATAACTGTGTGGAAAAAAGAAAATCTGCCCCTTTTCTCGTTATATTGTAACAGACTGAAAGAAATCAGAAATGTTCATGATTTATGGCAGTGGACTTTTAAAAGTGTGAACCAAAAAACTAAAACGTTGAACTCTGCTATAGTGAGGAATCATCTCGTTATTCTGTGTAACCACATGAAAACGCTTGAAGAAAAAAATGTTTCAGGTTGTTTGAAAGGAGGCAGCGGTGAGATTGAGTGTGCTAGCTATTGATCTTCTGCAGTAGTTCCCACTGATGGCGAACACAAAGTTGTGTGGATGACTGAAGTTTCAGCTGTTTGAGTTTTGTTAAAGCATCTTCCACACTTTCAGTCCGCAGGAACAAAGACAGAGCCAAACTCAGTGGTAATCCTGCCTCCAAGGCTTGAGCGCAGAGGTCAGGAGGAAGCCGATGAAATCTCGACTAGAGTTAAGGAAGGTGGTATAGCTGTATAGGTAGGAAACAGTAAAGTTTTTTGTCACCTGGGAGGAATGTAATGAGAAGGAGCTGTCATTCATTCAGCGAGCCTAGAATTAAGGCAGGAAGGGAAGACTTTGCGGGGAGTCTCATTGTCTGATTACGTGTAGCATGGCAAGATGTTTTAGTTATAGAGAAACTTCTCCCCTTGTGAAAAGAGCTTTAGTATATATTCCACTCTAATGAAAGCAATACGTGTTATTCTACTCTGATATGACTTACAAATGTCAGTGAGAGTCTCAACTGTGTGGATCATTTTTGTAACTAAAATTGTTATGTCGGATTTCATTTAGTATGACTGAACAGTCATACAGTCTTTGATAATGTAATTTTTTACATCACCTGAAGTATCTAGCACTTCATTATGTTTCTCAGTGTGTTCGCTGAGTCTGATTGAAGTTCGCATTGCCCTCATTAGAGCTCTGCTGCAGTAACCTTGCAATCCACCTCATTAATGGTGATTCATTTTCATCCATGTTATCTGAAAGATCTGAATTGCAAAGATGACTCATAAAACCTCAGTGCGAACTTAATTTGTGATCAAACAACCTCATGGGACTATGAAAGCATGACTTGTTTCTGAGAAAATCTTGAGGTCTTTGGTATAATTGTGAATTTGGTATGAATCGCGCACTGTAGTGCATTCATTTGCGGTTATGATTTTTGTAGACAGCAAGCATAGTTAAAGTTTATTGACTCATATGATTGTATTTCACATATGTAAATATCAAACATGTTGTAATTAGCATTTCAAAAACATCACAAAGCTACTATAAATATCTTGCTAATAAACAACAGTATCACTGCAACAAAAATGACTGCACTGTTGGGTTTTTAAACAGAAAATCAATGTTGAAATATCAATGTGCATTTCCTGGAGGGAAAATAACAGTACTTGCAAGGCAGGAAAATAAACGTGTTAAAGTTTTAGGTACAGTGAGTTTGTTTCTTCAACTTTGTTTACTTTGTTTCAGAGGCTGATTTCTATTAAAAACAGCAGATTTTAACCTTTTTCTGTTCTATAATGAGAACTTTAAAACTTTTTTACTATCCTTAGGGGTGAGCAATATGTCCAAAATCTTATATCACAACATGAGTATTTTATTTCACAGTAACAGTATATATCACAATATTTATTTTGCTTTAAATAAGGTCTTTATGAAGAGTTTTAATACCTACTACTAGCCTAAATTAAGTTTTAATACCTAATACTAGCCTAAATTAAAAAAAAAAAAAAAAAAAAAAAAAAAAAAAAAACTCAATGAACTCAATGAACACAAGTAAACAGTCAGCATTTAAATAAGAATAACAAAATAAATACAAGCAATAGGACAACAACAACAAAAAAAAAAACTATAGTACAACAAATAAATAAGAAATGTTATATGCATTGTATGAAGTAATCAAATTTGTAAAACACTGCATATTCTGTGTAAATTAAATATATATATTTCTTCTTATTCAGGTGATTATTCAAGAGCTGTGACAGATTTTCTCTCTTTTGTCGTTTGATTAACATGAATGACAGTCAGCAGGAAAATTAGACTGCTGTCACTTTAAGAGCTGCCCAGATCCAATATACTGTTACACGTGTTTCTTTCTCAGCTGTTTGCCTTCACTTAAAATGTAAAGTACTGTCACATTTGTGACTGAAAACTACTGCGTGCGACTATGAAAAATATTTAGGAGCACCAGTGCGACTGACCCAATCAGTATATTTGTGTTCAGGCTGAGGAGAGCTTCAAAGGTTTCTATGTGTTTTTGCAACATTGAGTAATGTATCACAGACATATCTCACAAATCCTTTCATAAACAAAGTGTAGAGAGAGTGTAAATAAGAGATTCTCCATTCAAACACAGCAGCGTTTTGTTTATGAATCAAAGTGCGTTTTTAAACTAATCTAATGAGTCAATGATTCAATTTCACATTCATAAAGAGAGTCACTTGCTTTATTCCTGAATCGGCCGTTCGAACGAATCAAATGAATGAATGATTCAGTGATTAAATCAGCAACTTGCCGCCACCTACTGGCAGTTTAATTTTAAAGTATCTTTTCAGTTATTTAAATCATTTAATATTTCTATATTTAAAATGTTATATTTAAAACATTAATCTCAACATGAATTTATGAATTTGATTGCACTTATGCCACCTCTGATCCTCATTAAACATGAAAATATACCTACAACACTAAAAATAAAGGTGTTTCACAATGCCATAGAAGAAACTTTTTTGTCTAAATGGTTCCATGAAGAACCTTAAACATCTGAAGAACTTTTTTTGTCTAAATGGTTCCATGAAGAACCTTAAACATCTGAAGAACCTTTCTTTTTTTTTTTTTTTGTTTTTTTTTGTTTTTTTTGTGGTGAAAGCAGGTTCTTCAGATCATAAAAAGGTAAGAACAAGATGGTTCTTTAAAGAACCTTTGACTGAATGGTTCTTTGTGGAACCAAAATGGTTCTTCTATGGCATCGCTGTGAAGAACCTTTTAAAGCACCTTTATTTTTTAAAAAGTGAAGCCACTTTTGTGTTCTTCTGTGCCACCTCTATAGTACAAATTAATTTTGTTAATACTAATTTCATTTGATTGGTAACTTATTCTTATTCTACTTGTTCTTATTCTGTTGTTTTAATTACAAATTTTAAAAAGCTTATAAAATATAAGTTTATGCTTTTAATAAAGTTAAAAAAATGTAAAAACAAAAAGGTAAAAACAAAATTCCCCTGTAAATCACTTTAAGGAGTCAAATATCACCTCGTAATGGGAGAGCAAATTTTTGATCAGGTTTTTTAATTATTGATTAGAAAGTGCTACTAAAATTTTGACTGTGCTTCTAAAAAGAAAAGTAAGCATAGAGCCCACACAAGTGTGTGTATTTAACTGCTCAGGGCCTATAAAGCGGCAAAAATAGCTCTGTCACCATCTTCATGTGAACACGCCTTTTGGCGCTCAGAAACGGTCTCTCAGATAGCGTATGAATATTGCAAAATTAGTTCTCTTTCACTGCTGATTGCATTTTAATGGCTTAAAATCATTTGTTATTAAACCGCAATGCATAGTCGGCACCGATAGCCTTGTGGGCAGTGTGCCGATATATATAGCACAGTTGCGCTTCGGGTGTCCCGAGTTCGAGTTCCACCTCGTGGACCTTTCCTGACCCTGTCCCCCCCTCTCTGTCCCAATCACTTCCTGTCATATCGCCACTGTCCTTTCAAGAAAAATGCAAAAACACCAAATAAAAAACGCAATTCATAAAAGCACATGCAAACAATAGGTTTTTGTGAGTACTTCATGTGAGTGAGTAACCGCGATAGAGACGATAGTCCAAAATCTCTACCGTTGACAAATTTATGTTATGTTTTGAATACTCAGCTTGCAAGTCAATCACAACCAACAGATAGAAACCCTAATGATGAAATTATCTACACACCAAAGGCTGAATGTTAAGTAGATCAGGCTGAACAACTTGCAGAAGTTTTGAAAAACGCCTAAACAGAGTGTTTGAGAAAAATCAATACAGTACTGCCCTGCAAGCGCTGTAATAAAAAAAACCTAACAGGTGCCGTTCCTCACACTTCAGGGCCTGAACATCCCCTGGAAACACTGATGCTCGTGTGAATTGCTTCCATTCTATAACCATTATGTGCATGTCAGTTTGTTTCCAGACTCTTTGACACAAGCTGCTGAACAGGAATGCACAAATCCCTTTGAATTCAGCAGCTCCCAGATAGTAATCTGTGCTGGGGAGACTGTCCGCTGCCTAAATTGAGCCCTTGGAGACCACTCATCCAGAGAGAGAGCAATTATTAGAAGCTGTGGAGACCTGGAGGTGGACCCCCAGTCCCATAACTTGCGTTGAAGACAAGTTAAGGACCCTTGGCCCCCATTTAAATCAGACCTGGGTTCAGTTTGTTCACAGTTGAGGAGTGTGCAAAGTACACAGTGAGTAACTGGCTACACCGGTCTGAGAAAACAGCGTTCGGCTGATGCATTGGCAGTGTTGATATCGAGACAAGGGAAAGTCTCAGATCTTAATGAGCAGATGCACACCGCATACTAATATAAATCATTAATCCAGGATGAAAGAAAGAATATAACCGGAGCATAATAATCTAGAAATGAGTCTTCTTGAAGGTGAGAAAAAAACAGCATGTTGCTGAAAGTGCAAATCGTATTCTCCAAACGAAATAAGCAGAAGGGATTTATAACCTTTTGTACGTCCCTCATATCGTTCTAACCCACACAGTAAACAACCACTGTATACATTATTTTCAAAGCAGATCCATTATTTGTTGTTATGTCCTAATATTATCTGCCAGCTTCCCATATGTTACGGGAATAATCATATTTTTCATGTTCTTATCTAGTTCTTATGCAGCACAAATCCATTCGCAAAGTAAATTAAATGAGTTTCATATAGGAGCGTTATAGTTTTGCAGAGCTAATGTATTTCAATAGCTGGCGTTATTGTTTCAAGCTCAGTAACTTTCTTTATTTGTCTTCATAGCTGTCAGGAAGACAGAGCGATTGCTTATCTTTCACATTTGCATATAGAGATAATTGTAAAACGGCATGAGTTAATCCACCCTTAGAACTGTATACTTGATCGTTTCTGGTTTTCAATCCATTAATGAAATTTGTTTGAGCACTGGCTTGAATCATTGCAATAATTATAGGAAGGAAGTTATTATTTGAAGTTATCTCTAATTATGGGTTTTGTGTCCCAAATTTGCATACATAAATTGCAGTAATTATGTCACAATAATTAATATGATTTGGTCAACATATTACGATGCAGAGAGTACATGAGGTAAGCCTAAAGCAAAGAGATGCAAATATTTGCTCTCAAGAAACCACAACCAAGTGAATTCATTTATAAAGTTTGTTCGTTTTATAAATCACTCTAAATGTAAATTTCTTCAGATCGCATTGCAGATATCAAAATGATCTTAACGTCTTTATCCACTATAGTAACACAGAGTGTAACAGTTGATTTTTGATTTGTTATGACACGTACTGTCAAGTTCTTGTACATTATCTTTCTATTATCTTTATGCACACTATACTTATCATGAATGACATGGATAAGTGATTTGTTGGACAGGTGCTGTACTATTTTTCATTTTTGGTCAAAAAAAAACAACAGTGATATTTTAAAAAATTACTATTTAAAATAGCCGAACTGTTTTTGTTGGGTTTTGTACTCTCATAAACGTAAGTATTCTCGTAGCTTCATAACATTATATTAGAACCACTGATGTCACATAGTGCCAAGATGTCCTTTACCAAAAAGCTCTACTTTTGTCTCATCTATCCATAGTACTTTGTCTCAAAAGGATTGTGGTTTTGTCACATAAGTTTTGGCAAACTCCAGTATTGCTTTTTAATGCCTTTGTGTCAGCAGTGGTGTCCTGCTGGGTCTCCTACCATAGCGTCCCTTTTCATTAAGATGGTGACAGATAGTGCGAGCTGACACTGTTGTACCCTGTGTCTGCAGATCAGCTTGAAATTGTTTGGAAGTTAATCAGGGTTTTTTATCCACCAATCGAACAATCCTTCATTGTAATTTTTCATTAATTTTGCTCTTCCGTCCACGTCCAGGGAGGTTTTCTCAAATCCACAGACGACTCTTTACACTTCTTTTTTTTCTCCATGCTCAGTGTGACACACAACACAAAGGTTGAGTCAACTTTTCTCCATTTTAACTGGCTGCAAGTGTGATTACTATATTGCCCACACCTGTTACTTGCCACAGGTGTGTCTAAATACAAATTATAGGTGCATCACATGTTTGAAAAGCAATTATTTCTTACAATTTTGACAAAGTGCCAATAATTTTGTCCAGTCCATTTTTGAGTTCTGTGAGTTGAAATTTTATCTAGTAAGACTGTTCTTCTCTGTTTTTTGTTTTGTTGCAGTGCAAACAAAAACAATAAGCATGTGAATACCATTTGCAATTGGAACAATTTTCTGAGAAGTGTTGCATTTTCTGACAGAATTGCAAGGGTGCCGATATTTTTGGCCATGACTGTATATCTAAAGTCATTTTTGCTTATTAGTATGGTTAAACTGGACCATCAAAGGTCAGCAGCAAAGACAATAAAATGGGATTAAATACATAAAAGATATTTATGTTATTTAACATATTTAATTATTGTAGGTTTGCATCACCCTGGTGAAAAAAACAGCATATGCTGGTAGGTATGTTTTGATGCTGGGATGCTGGTGAGGTATGTTTTGAGGCTAGTTTAAGCTGGTCCTTAGCTAGTTTATGCTGGTCCTTTGCTGGTTTATGCTGGTCCTTTGCTGATTTATGCTGGTCTTTGACCAGCAACATGACCAGCTAAGGACTAGCATAAACCAGCAAAGGACCAGCATCCCAGCATCAAAACATACCTACCAGCATATGCTGTTTTTTCACCAGGGCATATTCTGAATTTTAATTATTTTCATAAATACTGAATCTGTTTTTTTTTGTTTGTTTGTTTGTTTGTTGCAAGTGAGTTGAATTAATGCATGTTCACATTTAGTCTTGAACTATAATATTATGTTTACACAGCATAAAAAATGCCTCTGTACTTGCGATTTTTCTCAACATGGGGACAGGAGACTTGTCAGTCAAAAATGGGAAAACTGGCGTAACTTATTTGAAAGAGTAACTTCACTAGTTACTTGAAAAAAAGTAATCTGATTACATAACTCACGTTCCTTGTAATGCGTTACCCCCAACATTGGTCCTTACTATCTTTCTGGGCCTTGAACGTGTCAGTTGCATTGTTGTCTATGCAGGGTTATAAAGCTCTCCAATTTCATCAAAAATATCTTTAATTTGTGTCCTAAAGATGAACGAAGGTCTAACGGGTTTGGAACGACATGAGGGTGAGTAATTAGTGCCAGAATTTTCATTTTTGGGTGACCTGTACCTTTAAATGATTTCAAAAATCATTAATCAACATATAAGGTTTTTGAATTTGTTTCAATGTCAAAGGCTTCTCTGAAATTCAGCTTCAGTGTTTCTATAATGACCTGTAATGTTTCTACATCTGCATTATGTATGCGGTAGATGAGCCAGTCTAAGCACTTTCCTTTATTATCTGCAAGAAAAGATCTCCCCTGTATATTTTCCACACTCTCTCTTCTTGGGATGTCTCTGATCTTGGCAGTTGTCCAGTCAAGCTGTCATTTCAAGGCCTGCACCCTAAGACCGCACTGATGTGGGGTGCACACTGGGGCATTCGTGCCTGGCATCTGCCAAACATGCTGAAAACTGTCAGCCGCTCGCTCTGTTTGTCAGTGAGTAATTGGCACACAGCGAAGCAGACACATGCAGGTGGCTGTCTGCGCTCAGAGGTACCTTCACTTCCCTCGCTAGAGCCCCCCTGGGATGAGTTTGAGCCGGGGCCCCCGCTGCTTCGGGCTGTATTGTGTATACATTACAGCCAATATCCTGCACTCCTCCACAAAGTTTAAGTGCGCGAATAAAAAATAATTGGCCGTCTGGAGTCGCACGTTATGACATATGTTCATTTCTTAGGTCTCGAACTTTATTTCTTAAAGAAGGACCGTTTCTTTTTGTTGTTTGTTTGTAACAGATGGCATTTGTTCTGAGGTCCTGCGAAAGCGGTGCCTCCTGCGGAACGACGGAGTTAAAATTCAACAGCATATGCGATTCAGCAGGGGTGTTAGTCACGCTATACTAGCCAAATCCCAAACAGGTTGTAAAATCAGGTCTGTCTCTAGTTCTTCTGTTTAGATCTCTGGAGTCATGCAAAAAAAAAACCTTTCTTGTGGTGTGCTGAGATTTGCAGGAGCTGGACAACTACTGGTTAGCTGTCAAAAAGGCATGGAAAAGTTAGTGAGCAGAACACACAAATGCTAGCATGGCATGTCGCGTGAACTGTTGACAGGCCGCACAGACACATGGACTCTTGTTTTGCATGTTTTCTACCCTAGAAGGAAACACATCGGATGATGTGACGATCTCATAATTACGCAAATTATTTCCTCTGCTTGGTTAGTTTCATGTTTTAGTGCTTTTCACTGAAAATAAAAGGAATAAACAAAGATGTCTTGCAGGCATTTTTTCTTATTTCTGGATGTGTACACAACATGCGTTCAAGAGAAGAGGAAAAAGAACATCTTTAACATTTAAATTAAAACAAATGAGCTTATTTTTTTTATAAGAAAAAGACTTAATATATATACATTATATTTTAATACTTTTTTAAAAAAATTTAAATGTATGTTGCATAGCAAAAATATGATATTTGCATATTAATTAATTAATATTATTATTTTTATGTTATACCACATGGCATTTTACAACCTAAATTAATCTTGCTATGTTGAGGTCAAAAGTTTACACACACCTTGCAGAATCTGCAAAATGTTAATTATTTTACCAAAATAAGAGGGATCATACAAAATGCATGTTATTTTTAATTTAGTACTGACCTGAATAAGATATTTCACATAAAAGACATTTACATATAGTCCACAAGAGAAAATAATAGTTTAATTTATAAAAGTGACCCTGTTCACATGCACTTGATTCCTAATACTGTGTTGTTACCTGAATTATCCACAGTTGTGTTTTGTTTGTTTGTTTTTTTGTTGTATTGTTTTTTTAGTTTAGTTCATGAGCTCCTTGTTTGTCCTGAACAGTTAAACTGCCTGCTGTTCTTGAGAAAATCCTTGAGGTCCCACAAATTCTTTGGTTTTTCAGCATTTTTGTGTATTTGAACCTTCTCCAACAATGACTGTATGATTTTGAGATCCATCTTTTCACACTAAGGACAACTGAAGGACTCATGTCCATTATATCCATATCCATATCTGTTACAAAAGATGTAGATGATTTTCAGAATGAAAAACGATGCATTAAGAGCCAGTGGTGTAGACTTGAGGGACTCATATGCAACTATTACAGAAGGTTCAAACACTCACTGATGCTTCAGAAGGAAGCACGATGCATTAAGAGGTGAAAACCTTTTGAGTTTAAAGATCAGGGTACATTTTACTTATTTTGTCTTCTTGGAAATATCTTTTGAAGGGCAGTACTAAATGAACATAAATATGATATTTAGCCAGAATAAGAAAAATGTATACATTCTGTTCAAAAGTTTACAGTCCTGACTCTGAATGCAACATGTTTCCTTGTGGAGCATCAGTGAGTGTTTGAACCTTCTGTAATAGTTGCATATGAGTCCCTCAGTTGTCGTCAGTGTGAAAAGATGGATCTCAAAATCATACAGTCATTGTTGGAAAGGGTTCACATACACAAAAATGCTCAAAAACCAAATAATTTGTGAGACCTGAATGATTTTTCTGAAGAACAGCAGGCAGTTTAACTGCTCAGGACAAACAAGGGACTCATGAACAACTATCACTAAACAAAACACACACACACACACACACACACACACACAGCTGTGGATCATTCAGGTAAAAAAAAAAAACAGTATTAAGAATCAAGTGTATGAAAACTTTTGAACGGGGTCATTTTTAAAAATTAAAAATTTTGAAAACTATTATTCAAATATTATTAAATGTCTTTTATGTGAAATATATTTTATTCAGGTCAGTACTAAATAAAAAAATAGCATGCATTTTTTATGATCCCTCTTATTTTGGTAAAATAATTAACATTTTGCAGATTCTGCAAGGTGTATGTAAACTTTTGACCTCAAATGTATAAATAAAAAATAAACAGTTTTATAATAGTTTATTGCATTTCTAAGAAATAATAATCAATTATGCCAATCTTATTTTCAAGAATTTTATCCATTTTAATGACTTTTTTCTTCACTATGATTTCAGGACAGTCTTATCACCCTGCCATTTTTACATCGTGCCCCTAAAAAAGAATTTTAACGCAGAAATTAAAAACATGCTAATCTTAGAAGAGAACATGCTTATGAATAGCATTTTAATGCATTTATATAAATTAATAGGTATGGAGAGAAAAAAAATGAACCCACCAACCCTATAGAGCTCCTGGTTGTGGGCAGCACAATGTCACGTAAGCAGAATTGAAAAGGATTTATATGAACCTCTTAAAAAGCAAATTCCTGGTTGCTCTCTAAAGTTTAAATTGATTTTCTTAGAGAGCCAATGAATCATTATGAAATACATTTAATAGATATAAACTAGTTTAATATACCCAAGATAATAGGAGACCCTGAAAAATTATCCCATAGCAGAGGGATGTCTTGCACCATTAAAAATGTGCTGTTATGTAAATCAGTCATTGCCAGAGTCTCTGCTGAGGTTGAAGATCATAGAAAACTCTGGGCTCTAACAAAGAGTTAGGATCTGCACCTATTCCTAGGGAATTTGCATTTCACATGTATTAGTACTGTTCGTATTGTAACTGCGGTTTCTTTTAGTGCTCATGTCATTGAATCTGACCTACTTAAGTAATTGTCACAAACACAATATGCACTTTTCCCTCGGTTGCTTTGGTGAAAACATCATCTACTTCAAACGTAAATGTAAATTTGTTCACATGTACGCTGAATGTGAACCAGAAATAGTTCATCTGTAATTACAAGTTGTTTTTCTTATGTGGCTGCGGATTAAAATTTCATGTATGAAAGTATACTATATCATTATTAACACTTGAATGATAAAAATACATACCTTCTATATCGCAACTATGAAATAAAGGCATATTTAATTCTGGGAACAAAGTCATACATTCACTTTGTACACGTTTTAATGGTTTCCTACCAACTGAGTGGGGATTTCAGAGAAGCTGCTTGATAGCTCTAGTAGCAGTAGCATAGACTAAATTATAAAAAGCAGTAGGGTTTTGCAAATCATTAAAAAAGTCTCTCAAATGATTAAGCTGAAGCACTTTTTTCACATTTCAACCAATTTGTATGTAAAGCGCATCTCTGCGAGAGCAGACAATGGGACCCATAGGAAACAGCACTCTGTATAATACGACAGCACGACTCTCCCGTTGACACTCAGTCGAATCAGGTCATTGGAAAGCCGGAGCAACGGGCTTCCCTGCTGAGTCCTGTGAGCCAATCAACTCGAACCTCTCAGAGGCGTAAATGTGATCCGTAGCTTAACAAACGTCCCTCCACAGCTGCTTGACGGTTAAGTTGTACTTAAGAAAATTGCGTTGAGGGGTCGCAGGGCTCTCGTACCATCTAGTGTCCAATGAAAAAGAAAAACAGCAATGATTTTTAACAACGGCCTGTCTATTTACATGATATTTACCCTGCACCGGATTGGACTGGGGTCTGTGTTGTACACAAGGGAGAATATCCATGCTAAAAAGTCCCTTCTCATGAATGGGGTCGACGCTAAACAGTGTTTTTATGTGACGGCCCTTATAAAGGTTTGCTTCCCACTAGAGAATTTCGGTCTGGTGCGTAACCTTGCAGTAAAAAGAGGACTCACCGAGTGAGCTGATGTGAGATCGAGGGGAGTATCTGAAATCTCATTAATCTTGTTATTTTTTTACATAACATTGTAAATGTGTACCAAGGACAGGAAAATGTGAACGCTTCCCGATGTGCACAGCGTTTGTGGACACACGATGGCTTTCCCAACTGCTGTTTCCAGCTATTTGCGATTTAGCCAGGACTGCCACATGTGGAATGCCACTCTTGGGCGACAGAAAAAAACTCTTAGCTGTATTATACAACAGTCCCATGAGGGCAATCAGAAATCAGACTGTGGATTATGGTCTCTCTAAAAAAGTGATTTTTGGTATGGTGTCTGTGGGAGCTTTTTTGCACTGTTAAAATTCAATAAAAATCAGAGCAGCAGGTGATGTGTAAGTCTGGGAATAAGGAATAGAGAGGGTAATGTTCCCTGGGTGCAGACTAGACTAATAATTTAGGTTTCCTGAAGTCCAGCTGAACACTGTTAGAAAGTTCAGGGACTGTAGCCCAAATGATGAACTGAAATAAGGTCATTCAGCGGAACTGTACTGTCATTTCTTTCAGTGGCGAAAGACATCTAAGTTCACTCATGAAGTCTGTGGTCAGTGAACGACCATGCCTTGTGATAACAATGTTAAAAGGTACAAAGACTCGCTCTGCTTCATAATTTACTTCACTTCTTTGCTAAACCCGTATAGATGCATTTATTTTGTGGAACACAAAGGAGTTATTTAAAACTGAAAAATTCCAGAGATTTACAAACTCTACACAATATCTATGCATCTAAAACATTACAGTCTGCACTTTGCACAGTTTTAAAATTATAGTGGTAAAATGTATCTAAATATTAATATAATAAAAATGTTTATATTTTCAAAACTGTGCAAACGTGCAGACTGTAATATTTTAGATACATAGATATTGTGTAGAGTTTGTAAATCTCTGGCATTTTAAATAACTCCTTTGTGTTCCACAAAATAAATATGTCTATACAAAATAGTCTAATAAATGCACAGTAATCATATTAGCTACTTTATTTTGTCTGTACGAGATTTTTGTTTTTGCACGAGACTTCCAATTTATTAGTCACCAATGGATAGGCCATAACTAAAAGAATAACAAAACGCAGTACACAGTAAACAGTAAAACCATTTGCGCTACAAACCGGTGTGTATGTGATTATGATAACGAATTAAAATAATGAGACAAAAAACAGTTTGCAATATCAAGCAACATAGCAGTACAGTCCCTTTAAATCAGTTGAATACAGCATCAGAATTCACAAAAAACCTAAATAAAACACTAATATTGGCACCCTTGGTCAATATGAGCAAAGGTGGCTGTAAAAAAAAAAAAAAAAATTCTGCATAGTTTATGTTTTTGATCTTTCATTCAAAAACTTCTCAAAAATTCATCCATCACAAGCAGTAAAATTAAAGAATATAGTTCTGAAGTGATGAATAAGATTGATGAGCTTCACAAAATAGATGTAAGAAAAGAGTTAAAACATTGAAAATCCCCTTTTTACAGCATGTTACATATCGGCCTGGAAGAGGATGTGTATATACAGTTGAGGTCAAAAGTTTACATACACATTGAATCTACAAAATGGTAATTATTTTACCAAAATAAGAGGGATCATACAAAATGCATGTTCATTTTTACTTAGTAATGACCTGAATAAGGTATTTCACATTAAATATGTTTCTATATTGTCCACAAGAGAAAATAATAGTTGAATTTATGAAAATTACCCTGTTCAAAAGTTTACTTAGACTTGATTTCTATTACTGTGTTGTTACCTGAATGATCCACAGATGTTTTTTGTTAGTTTGTTTGTTTGTTTTGTTTTTTTAGTGATAGTTACACAGATAGATAGGGGTCCTTCAGGTCTCACAAATTTGTTTTTTTTTTTAGCATTTTTGTGTATTTGAACCCTTTCCAACAATGACTGTATGATTTTGAGATCCATCTTTATACACTGAGGACAACTGAGGGACTCATATGCAACTATTACAGAAGGTTCAAACGCACATTGATGCTTCAGAAGGAAACACAATGCTTTAGGAGCTGGGGGGTGAAAACTTTTTAAATTTGAAGATCAGGGTAAATTTAACTTATTTGTCTTCTGGAGTGTAAGTATCTTCTGTAGCTTCTAAAGGGCAGTACTACATGAAATAAAAAAGATATTTGGGCAAAATAAAAAAAAAGTACACATCTTCATTCAGTTTACACCACTGGCTCTTAATGCACCGTTTTATTTATTTTGAAAATCATCTACATCTTCTGTAACAGATATGGATATGGATATAATGGTCCTTCAGTTGTCCTCAGTGTGAAAACATGGATCTCAGAATCATACAGTCATTGTTGGAAAGGGTTCAAATACACAAAAATACTGAAAAACCAAAAAATCTGTGGGACCTGAGGGATTTTTCTGAAGAACAGTGGGCAGTTTAACTGTTCAGGACAAACAATGGACTCATGAACAACTATCACTAAAAAAAAAGAAAAAAATAAGCACACACAGCTGTGGATCATTCCGGTAACAACACAGTATTAGGAATCAAGTAACTTTTGAACGGGGTCATTTTATAAACTCAACTATGATTTTCTCTTGTGGACAATATGTAAATGTCTTTTATGTGAAATATCTTATTCATTCTTTGAATGAAAGATCAAAAGGATAAACAATGCAAACCTTTGTTCATATTTACCAAGGGTGCCAGTATTAGTGGATGGCACTATATGTCAAGTTAAACAAGTGGTAAATAAATATGATGGCATTGAATAGGTTTAATTAATCTCATTGATTAAATACAATAAAATTAACCTATTAATTGGATGAATTCAGAGTTCTATGAACCCTTAAGGCTTGAAAGTCACTAGCCCCCCATCTACTTCATGTAAATAAAAGCTCATACATGCTGCTAAATGTCTTCTTTTGTGTTTCACATGGGTTTGACAACAAGTAAACCATGACAGAATTTCATTTTTAACTGCATTTAAAACTTCCTATTTTCTTTCTGTCATATCTCGCATACTTCTCTGTACTATTGAAGCTTGTACTTTTCTGAGCATTTCTGAAACTTAATATAGTGACACTTATTATGCTGCTATCTACTGTCATGTTTTGTTGTAGTATTCTTCAATTTGAATGTAAATAGGTTATAGTTTTGAACTTCCCCACAGTTTGTTGTGCCCAACACAAATTATAGTACCAATAAAAAAATGTAGCAACACCTTTGCCTGTCAGCCACCGACTGTTACATGTCTCCTAGTGTTTTTCCCCCAGTGTTTCTTGTTGTTTTGGTTTGTTCCGTTTGCTCCACCTCTTGGTTTAGTGTTTTTGGTTTAGTCTTACCCATATTTGGACTTCCCCTTGTTATCTCGTTTGTAGCCACTCCCCTGTTTCTGTATATATAGTGTTCTTTGTGCCTCACTCCCCTTGTCGGTCTTTATTGTTGATTTGTGTTTCTACGTGTGTGGATTATCGCTCTGTGTTCCCGCCAGTTCCTCTTGGAAGTGATTAAAATAAGATTTGTGTCGTACGTTGTATCCTGTCTTCCATCCAGCACCAGCAACTACGTAACAGAAAAGACCGACCCTAAAACAAAGGATGACCTGGGCTGATGACCTCCTCCTAAACCTGCAACAAGGTGAGCATTCGCTGGAGGAATATGTGGAGGAGTTTTTGAGTGTTTACCATCTGGTGAGATGGAGCGACAAGATGGTTAACGCATGTTTCCAGATGGGACTCAAAGATGATAGTTTGTTTCAATTAATAAGTCCTAATGATTGCTACCGTCCTGTAGCAGACTTTATAAATTTTGTTCTTGATTTATGTGGTTCCTCGTTCCAAGTCATGGTGGAGGATGGTAATCCTCCTCCCATCTGGAAACATGCAGTCGCCCCACCTCACCAACAGCCAGAGCCCTCCTCATATCACTCCAGCGACCTCACACCCTCCTTGTCTCCTGCGTGTCCCCAAGTCGACCTTAGTTCCACGATGGTCCTCAGCCCAGCACCTCAGATGGCCGCCACGCCAGAGCCTGCACGCAAGAAGGCCGCCACGCCAGAGCCTGCACGCAAGAAGGCCGCCACGCCCGAGTCTGCACGCAAGAAGGCCGCCACGCCCGAGTCTGCTCGCAAGAAGGCCTCCACGCCAGCGTCTGCACGCAAGATGGCCGCCACGCCAGCGTCTGCACGCAAGATGGCCGCCACGCCAGCGTCTGCACGCAAGATGGCCGCCACGCCAGCGTCTGCACGCAAGATGGCCGCCACGCCAGCGTCTGCACGCAAGATGGCCGCCACGCCAGCGTCTGCACGCAAGATGGCCGCCACGCCAGCGCCTGCACGCAAGATGGCCTCTGTTCCTGAGCCCCCGGCCAAGATGGCCTCTGTTCCTGAGCCCTCGGCCAAGATGGCCGCAGTTCCTGAGCCCTCGGCCAAGATGGCCGCCAAGCCTGAATCCCCGGCCAAGATGGCCTCCGTTCCTGAGTTCCCGGCAAAGATGGCCGCCAAGCCTGAGCCCCTGACCAAGATGGCCGCCATTCCTGAGTCCCCAGCCAAGATGGCTGCCAAGCCTGAGTCCCCAGTCATGATAACTGGAATGAACATTATGGACAGGGCAATCCCAATTGAGTTCACGGCTCCAATTATCTCCCCTGATTCTCCTGAGCCTCCGCTGGTTCCGCCCAGCCTCCCTGAGCGTCTGCTGGTTCCGCCCAGCCTCCCTGAGCCTCCGCTGGTTCCGCCCAGCCTTCCTGAGCCTCCGCTGGTTCCGCCCAGCCTTCCTGAGCCTCCGCTGGTTCCGCCCAGCCTTCCTGAGCCTCCGCTGGTTCCGCCCAGCCTTCCTGAGCCTCCGTTGGTTCCGCCCAGTCTTCCTAAGCCTCCGCTGGTTCCGCCCAGCCTTCCTGAGTCAAGTCAAGCCACGGCTGTAGTGGCTGAATCAAGTCAAGCCAAAGCTGTCGTTCCTGAATCAAGTAAAGTCACAGCGGTTCCCCATGAGTCAAGCCAAGTTGTTGCGGGCATTCCTGAGTCAAGTCTCATAACCGTTGTGGTTCCTGAGTCAAGTCACGTCACGGCTGAGTCAAGTCACGTCACGGCTACATCTCCTGAGTCAAGTCAAGTTCCTGGTGCTTCTCATGAGCCAAGACAAAGTCCAGCTCGCCCTCCAGAGCCGGAGCTCTGCCCAGCTCGCCCTCCAGAGCCGGAGCTCTGCCCAGCTCGCCCTCCAGAGCCGGAGCTCTGCCCAGCTCGCCCTCCAGAGCCGGAGCTCTGCCCAGCTCGCCCTCCTGAGTCGGCTCCTCCTTCAGCGCGCCCTCCTGAGCCGGCGCTTCATCCAGCGCTCTCTAGGGCTGGCAGTACTGTAAATTCCCCCAAGAAAATTTTGGGGGGGGGCTACTCCCCTGTTCAGCCATGGCCTCCTGGACTATCTGCCCGGCCATGGCCTCCTGAGCCCCCAGACCCGCCATGGCCACCTGAACTGTTTACCCGGCCATGGCCTCCTGAGCCCCCAGATCCACCATGGCCTCCTGGACTATCTGCCCGGCCATGGCCTTCTGAGCCCCCAGACCTGCCATGGCCACCTGAACTGTTTACCCGGCCATGGCCTCCTGAGCCCCCAGATCCGCCATGGCCTCCTGAACTGTTTGTCCGGCCATGGTCTCCTGAACTCCCTGATCCACCATGGCCTCCTGAACTGTCTGTCCGGCCATGGCCTCCTGAACTCCCTGATTCACCATGGCCTCCTGAACTGTCTGTCCAGCCATGGCCTCCTGAACTCCCTGATCCGCCATGGCTCCCTGATCCGCCCTGGAGGCTTTCCCTAGCTACTATGTTCCTGTCCCGTATCAGCCTCCAGGGCGCCCGCCCTCCCTCCCCAGTTGTATTGTTACGGTGCGGGACGCACCTACCGGGAGGGGGGGGTAATGTTACATGTCTCCTAGTGTTTTTCCCCCAGTGTTTCTTGTTGTTTTGGTTTGTTCCGTTTGCTCCACCTCTTGGTTTAGTGTTTTTGGTTTAGTCTTACCCATATTTGGACTTCCCCTTGTTATCTCGTTTGTAGCCACTCCCCTGTTTCTGTATATATAGTGTTCTTTGTGCCTCACTCCCCTTGTCGGTCTTTATTGTTGATTTGTGTTTCTACGTGTGTGGATTATCGCTCTGTGTTCCCGCCAGTTCCTCTTGGAAGTGATTAAAATAAGATTTGTGTCGTACGTTGTATCCTGTCTTCCATCCAGCACCAGCAACTACGTAACACCGACTAGCTATTCTGCTTGATTAATCAATAAACGATAGGCAGTCTTACCCAATTAGTTTTGACACACAGGGAGAAGAGAAGGAGAGGTGAAAAAAAACATAGTCTACATTGATACACATCTTAAGGCCGTCAGACACCTCATCAGGTTGTATTGATTTAGCCTAGGCGCACTGAATAAGCACCAATCTGATGGCGCTCGGCCCCTCATCATTAAGCTCTTCTCCGGAGTTCTGTAGCCCCCTAGAGTAAGCTGCCAGTTCTGCCCCATCCGTGCTCATTCAGTCGCCTTAATGTCATAGCGACGACCCCCTGCTGGTGATAATAGGGGTGAAAATCAGGTCTGGGCATCAACATACATCTCATCCCTCAGGTGTTAGCCCGCTGGTAATGAGGACAGCCGCTGTTCCCCCCCTCACTTCCTCTCGCATCACACACGCATGCACACAGCCAAATGAGAAGAGGAAGGAGCTGTGCTGTTCTCTGCACCTGTTTTGAGCTTGATTGGAGGATAGTCTGCTGAGATGAGCTCCACATGGCACCCAATTACGTTCCTGGTGCATTTTTCATGGTAGGTGTTTGCTAGCAGTTTTGTTTGTATTCATGTCAGAGTTCAGTTGTACCGGTCTGATAAATGCTGCTCTGGCTGGTCGTTACAATATATTTATTCAGGTTCAATAGAAAGGTGCATGTTCAACATCCGTGCAGAGCAACACCCCTGGAAGCAGACGGATCAATATTTGAATTGCTAAACAAATGGACGTTTTCACACCAGGAGCCTCAAACGAAAATTATTCGCAGGGTGCAAATTGCTTCTGCGCTGACCATCTGACCTTTGACCCTGCTCATTTAGAGCACCTGTGTGATCTGAATGCAGCTCTGGCTCTTATTAATCACAGGGGCCAAAAAATGCTCCCACCGCAATCTGATGAGAAATGGTGTTATGTTTGAATCAGTCTTTCATTTGCACCCAAAAAATAAATGATAGACAATGGAACTCAAATTTGCAAGCATAGTCTCCCCAAAAATTCTACTCAAAGGAAGCCGAAACGAAACATTGAGTGTGAACTTTCCCCTTGCACTGAACAGATGCTTGCAAACACAAGTTGTTTGCCTGAGGAGGTAACCATGGGAACAAAAGTATGCCAGAGAATTTTATATTGACATTTTTAACATTTTTTTTTACTGATTTGTATAAGTACACATCACTTTTTTTTACATCTTTTACAGTATTACAAGCTTTTTACTGACACTGTGTCATTAGTAAATGATTACATTAAAGGGAACCCCAGGTATTAAGACTTGTACGACTTAAAATAACATAATTATGTCTCGCCATTATTTTAGATGATGTAAAATGGTTGCTCTTGGTAAGCTACTGGCGCTACCTCTTGCTATTTTTACCGCAACACAACTTAGAAAATAAAATACTGGTATAATGCTACATTGTGTGGCTTTTGGTTGTAATTTTCAGTCGAAGAGCAACAAGAGAAATTATGTAAATCTTCACTGCTTTCTCAGCAATAAGAAGAGAAGTAAAGAATGGGAAGATGCCTGTGGATAAATAAAACTTCCTAAAGACCCGCGTCTTTGTTCTCTCTACTTTAGCCCTGATGCGTTTGAGGGTTTTAGTAGACCACAGCTACTGAAAGAGCTAACAAACAGCAGAGACAAGAAAAGCTAGATGCCATCCTAGCAGGATGTAAACATGCAATGCTTGTCATGACGCCGCAGCCAATGAAGGAGTTTCTCAGAATGGTTTTCAGTCAATATCTGAGGGTGTTTAGACTCTTTGTGGGGAATAATCAATGGATCAGCATTTGGTTTAAGCCTATGCTTATATCCATTGACACCAGTGTTTGGCATGTTACTTTAAAAAAAGTAATTAGTTATAGTTACTAGTTCTCACAAATAGTAACTGAGTTAGTAACTAAGTTACATCATTAAAAAAGAAATTAATTACCAGGGAAACTAACTATTGTGTTACTTTAAAAAAAAATATTCAAATATGTGTGTAACTTTGATGTCACCAATATTAAATATGTAAAATAACTGAAATGGACACTAAATAGAATAAATTATTATTATAAAACATTGTACACTAATCCACGCTATTTTAATGTTGCCGTGGGACAATGTGAAAGACTTTAATTTAAATTATTTAATTAATAAATTATTGTAAATATTATCAACTACACTGTAAAAAATAAAAAACACAATTTGTTGAGTCAGCTTAAAATAATTTGTTACCCTGCTGCCTTAAAATTTTAAGTTCAGTCAACTAAAATAAGTTTAGTCAACTTGAAATGTTAAGTTGTACTAAGTAACAACTTAGATGTTTGAGTTGAATCAACTTAAAATTTTAAGGCAGCTGGGTTACTTACCCATCTGTTAAGTTTAGCAAACACAAATATCTAAGTTGTCACTTAGTATAATTTAACATTTCAAGTTGAATAAACTTTTTTTTTGAGTTGACTGAACTTAAAATTTTAAGGCAGCCAGGTTACAAATTGTTTTAAGTTGACTCAACAAATTTTTTTTTACAGTGTAGACGCCCTGGCAGTAGAATCGCCACTGGCTAGTAAATTTTTGATAATTTAGCATTAAACTATTAGAACTTTAGTAATTATAATATCCATGTATGAAAGCATATTTGTCATGTTGACTGAACATGGACTGGTGGTGGTGATTAAGAGATTGTTTTTCATTTAGTGTTTCTATAAAGAAGGAAAAAAACTAAAAAACTAAAAATAATACTAATATGATATCAAAAATACTACAGATTCTACTACTAATAACAATATAAAACGCACAAAGGATTAATGAGCTGCTGGGATCATGAATATTAATCACGCTGTCTGCGTTCGCTGGAACTGATTTGCTAAAATCAAAACAAGTACAATAATAGGTGAGCGCCAGCCAATGAGATTGCAGTTTGCACATTAGTTCCGCCTACTACCGGAGAAACTGGCAGTTTTTAAAAGCTGAAGAATTCCAAAAAGACTCCAAAAAGACTTATTTTGACAGGAAAATACAACAAAGAATATCGTTTACACGTAGCGTGTCAATTCTGCATGGTATATAAGACTCTCTCACTCTGTATCTTTATTTGCGTGTGTGAGACAGAGCGACGGCTGGTCGTGTGCCTTCACGGTTTACGGTTTGTCAAATACAGATACGCAGTGCATCCATTCAGAAAAACTGAAAAATAAAATTATAATAATATTATAATAAATTATAGTAATGTCGCATTTTATTGTCAGTAGCGGTAACAGTGTTGTAACGGGGGAAACAGTAATTTGAGTAATTGATTACTCGTTACTGAAAAAAATAGCACTGTTAATAAAGCAATTTATTTATAACGCCGTTATTCCCATCACTGATTGTCACATGTAACCTTATTCAGTAGCTGTGGTCACTGTATCAGTATTTACTGAGAGTTGTGTTGAGGTAATAATAGCAACAGGTAGTGCCAACGCTCACCGAGTGGAACCATTTTACGCCATCGAAATAATGGCACCCCCCCATAGTCCAATTTATGTATAAAACGATGTGGATTTGTTTTCTACTACATTTTTTAGCAAGAGACATCATTTATGTTATATTAAGTCTTAATACTCAATTTCCTTTTGGAAATGATGTATAAATAATGTTTTTCTTTTTTTTTTATGGCTTTATTGAAAAGAACAGTCAGAGCCCCCCTGAGCAGCATATTGAATCACATTTGCGTCCCCTTTTTCTTGTTGGGCCCTTGGAATCGTCCTAACCTTTCCCCCCTGTTACGGCACCTCTGAGGACAGTATACAGATAATACAGGAAAGCATGGGATGGAAAGAGTGGAACAGAATTGGCAAAGGACCTCAAGCCAGAAATTGACAAAAGTTTCTATTTTTAATGTGACCTTTATATAACAAAAGAAAAACGTTAAAATCTGTTTTAATAAAAGTCAACTCCTGGGGCATAAAAGTTCCTGACGTTCACAAGAAAATTCAGTCTGGTGTCACGAGTGGCACATAAATTACATACTTCACCTTCAAAAGTTTTAAAAGTAGATTTGTTGGGATAATAATTCGCATCTTAATTCCCCTGTATCAACCTGTGGTAGTTCTTTAGCACAAGTTTGACTACATCATCGACCTCACTATTTCTAGTGTATCTACCTTGCTGATGGAAACAAATGCATTATGCATGTTCTGTGTCTGAGGGGCTGCATTTAAAAGCCCAATGTTGTACACCAGCGCCCTGAGATGTTTTAGCACGCAATCAATAATTCCCCATCAGCTCGAGCGGATTCAGAGAGACCAGCACCGCCGGCTTTGAAGTCCTCTGACAAGTTAAACCCAGTCCAGTCTTTAGAGCGCTAATGGCCACCCTCATAAGAGTCAGAGAGATGTTTTGTGTTGTATTTCTTTTCATTTTCCAACAACACAATTGTATGAAATTCAGGGTATTAGAGGATCAGTTGTGCACTAAGTCCTTGATAGCCCTGAGTTGTAGCTGTGGGAAAAAAACAAGAAACCTAGCACTTTGAACACGGCATCTGTTCGCCAACCGCGAGAAACAACAACACTTTGAAGGGATGATGGCACCAAATAAACTCACCGAAAGCCCTGCATATTTTCTGTTGCAGTTTTTTATTTGAGAGGAGTAAGAATGCCCTCCGGCGATGTTTTCTCTGAAAGGTGCCGTAGTCAAAGATCCCCGTACATTTGAGCTAATGAGACCAGTCAGGCTCTTAAGTCCTTGAACAAGCCATTGATCAATTAGCAAGAGCGCTACTTTCGCATCCCTCTGTGTCTCATTTACAGTTTTCTTTGATTGATATTCTGATTCCAGCAAGAACAAAAGCCATTCCCAGGAGAAAAGAGGATATTCCGCCACAAGACTGAAGACATGAAGAGTTATTGCTCGCTTTTTGTTTCTTTTTTTTTTACTTAAAATATCTTTTTCTGTCTCATCACTGAGGCGCTAAGGTAACCACATCAGCAGGGGTTCGATATGTTGCAACTCAAAGGCAATCTGAGACATGGTGGTGACACCGCCGCACTGTGAATAGTCTTCAAAACCCATTTCTGTCAACGGTGCTGTAAAGTTTAAATATTGTGTCTGAAATTTTCTTTGTGACACAGGACAGTGTTATGATTCTGAACTAATTCACACTGTTTGGTTTACAGAGTTGAAAATATGTAGAGACATATTAAAATTAATTGGCGAGTCAGTTACTGTCAGAAGCCAAAATGTAAACGCTTCCAGTATTCGGCAACCACATGCTGGCACTAGACCACACCGCCGTAAATGTCATTTACTACATTTTCATGTTTAAATCAGAAAATACATATCATTCAAAACTCATATTGTATTTATTTATTGTTAGCTTTATTAAGCTAACAGTTTGTGAGAATCTCACAAGTTCACTTGGCTTTTTAAACAGTTGGATGCAGAGAGATTAATGTGTGCCAGTTTCGATTGAGCTTAAAGGTATTTGGAGGCATGATCTCTTCCCCCTTTAGTAAGCCTGAAGGGGGCTGACCACTGATACTCAATTACTCCTCTCACTTTGTGGTCTGAGACTCCAGAGGCCAACTGCGGACATCCGTCTGTGGCTGAGACAACACACTCCGTCTTCACCTCATGATGCAAGAGTGTGACATCGGGCAAGGCCACACGAGAGAGGTCTGCGGCTGACAACCATGTAGCACCTCATACGCATCAGACAAAACATAAGGGACTATCACACACGCTGCTGTAATTGGTGCTTTCTGAACTGGAACTTACAGCCAATTGGTTGCTGGGCAGACTTCGTTTTGGGACGGTGTTGGTAGAGATATTATGTTCAGTGTGGAGGAGAAGTAAATGTTGTTGGCAGTGGTGTTCTGAAATGAGGAGGCAAAGTCCTTAAAGTTATATGATACAAATGTAAATTCATGTCCCAGTCACATTTTCTTGGTTTAATAAAGATTACTTACACTATCAGAAAAAGAAACAAAAAATCTAATTTATGTAATCAATATTCTATTTATTAAAGTCCAGTATTAGTGTTTTTAGCATATTACATTTATTCCAAAATAATAACTCAAGGCAGTAACAATTTAAACAACATATTTTATTTGTGTTCAGCTGTTCTTTTTAATAGTTAACTTTTAACAATTTTTAAAAATTTTTATATCATCAGTCATCAAAGCTTGGTCAATATTGGTTTCAGACACAGAGATTTACTTTAAATTTCACCAAGCTGATAACTCACTAAAAACTCCAACAGATCATGTTTTCATGCCATTTTAAGTTATTACATCTAAGTACAATGGTGTTTTAGTGCCACATTTAAAAAATGTAAAAATATTAGATTACGAGATTAAAGTCGTAATATTTCAATAATAAAGTCAAATTTACGAGAATAAAGTCTAAATATTTCGAGAATAATATCGAAATTACAAGAATAAAGTCGAAATATTATGAGAATAAAATTTAAATATTTTGAGAATAAAGTCAAAATATTTCGAAAATAAAGTCGAAATATTTCGAAAATCAAGATGAAATACTTTCGAGAATAATATCGAAATTACAAGAATAAAGTCCAAATGTTTTGAGAAAAAAGTCTAAATGTTTCGAGAACGAAGTCGAAATATTTCAAGAATAAAAGCTAAATGTTTCGAGAATAAAGTCGAATTTATGAGAATAAAGTTGAAATATTTTGAGAATGATGTCTAAATATTTCGAGAGTAAAGTTGAATTTACGAGAATAAAGTCTAAATATTTCAAGAATAAAGTCAAAATTAGGATAAAGTTGAAATGTTTATAGAATAAAGTCGACTTTACGAGAATAAAGTCAAAATCCAGTCGAAATCAAGCTCTTTATGGTGTGACAGATCACACTATTCGCTTCAGTTTAAGCACCATATAAGTCAGTCATCTTTCCGATTACAATAATGAGACATTCATTTTATTAAATTAGGCTATACTGTTAAATAAACACAGTTATAATTTGTAATTTGTGATAAAATTGACAGAATATAAAAAAACCTGAGCTGTGTTATATTAAAAGCAACAAGCACAAAATTATTGCGATTACTGGGTGGTTGGCGTGCTACCAAAATTGAATGGAAAATGTTAAGTATTATCCAGTCATTTACTGTATTATACCATGAATAAACAGCTTGTGAATAGTCACTTAACGTTATATACCTCAGAAAAGACGATAATATAACTTATGTTAGGTTGGATGCCACAGACGTTTTTGCGGAGTAGGTGGTGGAATTTTTACAAAGAAAACAGTAGCCTGTAACTTTATGAACTGATTCACATGAATTCAGAGATCTTTCAGTCAAGAGCTTGAAAAGCACATTATTGTAAGGCACATAGTTTGTATTTTGCTATAAAACTGAGACTTTGTTTTATATTAAGAGTACCAAAAGCACAAAGCTTTTTGCTAGTATTAGGGGGACAGCGCACTACAAATAACAAATGCAATCAAATACATGAATTGTTATTTCCAAGTATACTGTCCGTGTGTGACACATGTGGCCTCTTGGTCCGATGCAACAGCTCGGATGCAAATTAATTCCGGTGACCTGGCAACTTCTGCCGGTCCTTCTAGTCCATGACATTTGCATGCTCAATATAGGATTATTATGATTTAAATTCTCAAAACATTTAGACTTTATTCTCATTGTATTTCCACTTTATTCTCAAAATATTAAGATTTTAGACTCATTATCTTCGTTTTTAACGTGGCACTAAAACATTGTGTTTACTTACTTTTTTAAAATTAGTCTCCCTTATTAATGCCATTATACTGTTTATTCAGACTGATTCACGAATGTGGAACACAAGACATTTTTAAGATGTAGCTCTGTCTATTCCTGTCTCCTATTTCTGTACATGGTTCCTTTTTTAAAACTATGCTCTTAAAAATGAGCCTGACAAACCCCTATGTAACTGTTATTTATTAGCAACAAGCTGCCAAGTGCAAAGGTAGCCATAAAGCAAGTTTGTAAAAGATCTGTCTGGCCAGAGAGGTACAATGAAGTACAGTAAAGACATAACGAACAGACCGGTAATAACAAGTTTGTTTTTCAAGGTGTCATGTTCCACGGGCCAGTAACTCATTCGCAGTTGTCTGTGAGGGTCTACCCTGTGTGATTTGGCTGCCCTCATCTAGCGTAATCAATTCAAGGGGATGCTAAGAACCATTAATTAGCCTGACCAATGAAGCTTATAATTTAGCATATGCAGTGCTTTTACAACTAACCCGAATGCCAGAATCTGAAGAACTCACAGAAACGCTCTGAGAGGTTATAAACCTTGTTCTTGGTTTCAGAGCTTTCTGGCAGGTGGTTAACTCAAACAGAGCAAGTAAAGAGTACCTAAAACCTCCATGTGACAGTGGGTTTGTTTGGATGCTCAAACAGAGCAACTTCGAAGTGGTGATTGATCGCAGTAGGACATTGTAAAAAAAATTGGTAGTGAAGATTTACTTTCATCTGCATTGGCAGTGACTGGGTTTGATCACTAGTGTCCAGCAGAAATGCCAATGATTCTGCATCAGAGCCTCTATAGGAATTGTCAATAATTGGGATGGTAAAAAACATGATAAAAAGAGCCAGGATGTAGGCGGCTTCTGAAGAGTAGATGCTCCTCGGCCTAATGATCAATTCTTGCTGGGACTTAAGGGGTTACCGCAGTAGGAACAGCAAGTGCCGAAACAAGGGGGTGCGTTAGCAGTGAAAGATCCCCTGCAGCATCTGCAGGCCAGGGAAACGCACAAGGGGATATACTGTAGGATCAATTACCGGCATTTTGCTTGAGGCCTCCTCCTACAGTGAGGGGTCGAGGGAGAGGAGAGAACAATCAATGCAGCCTACTGAGGGGCCCATGTCAGACCACTTACTGGGCTGACCACCCCTATGTGTTTTACTTCCCCATTTGTAGCTTCTCAGCAATCTTCTCAAACACCCTTCCTTCCATGCTTCCACAGCGTACCTTCTCCCATCTCAGACGGTAAGACATGGATGGTACAAATGGGACACACGTTGAACAGAAAAGAAAAAACCTCATATGGTCACTTGTCCCGTCCCCAAGCATGGCAGCGGTTCAATAAAGTGCTTGTGCTGCCTGATTGACACTACCCTGCGGAGAAGACATTTGTCAGTGGTGGACAAGGTGCTAGTGGGGTCATCTCTCTTGGGTCTTCAACTTCTACACTTTCTTCCAGACAAAGGAGGGTAACATGTCAGGTGGACACACATCTAATCAGGCCTGCCACGCAACAAGCTCCATAAACTGTCAGTTGCCTATTAGTCCTTCTACAAGACCCCTTTTAGAAGACTTTCTTGTGGTGCTCCAGATAAACAAGCTTTGACCTTTGGTGCACTCTGCGCACCAGTCTACAATCTTCACAATTCTCTGACAGAACAAACCATCTGCCTTTCCTTTTCACCTCCCAGAGTGGGAGCATTGGCGCTGACAGTGTCCTGTGTGAAACCATTACCGTCAGAGTCTTCCGCCATAGTTTGGAATACATTACTGCAACGGCCTCCGTTGTCTCGTCAGAACGCGCCAGTTCTTAATCTTCCTGTTTAAAGGGTTCATTCAGTCCCATTAATTGGCATGCTTGTGGTTTGTCAGAGCCTCATTAATGAGTAAGCCTGTTACGTGGCCCTGCCGGTTCCGCTTCAGTGGGCACATCTGCCTACGCTAACCCACAGAATCACAGAGGTGTCAAATTGAGGTGCACACCCAGCAGGTATTAGCATATTGTCACTTTTGCCATTAAAAGCAAAGCTGAGGAGATTATGATCCCATTCAGAGGGGAAGAATGACACACAGACATGAATGATGGCACATCATAAGATCCTTAATAAAAGCGGAGCAGAGAGGAAGTATGGAGATGCATACATAATATGGAGTCTAATCAGAGCTTGTTCTTTCACTCTCTCTCTTCTCCTCTGTCTTTTCACCTCTGTCTCGCTGTCCCTGTCCCCGGCTCTCTTTCTTTCGCTGTCTGTCTGCAGTAGTCTGGTAGTCATTGACTTAACAGCAAAAGGTCTGGCCTGAACACTGCAGCTCATTCTGACTAGGAAGACTGACATAGAAAGCAGCCCACCACAGTTTGTTTTACAATTATGTGCTGTTCAGGGACAGATTAATCTGGAGAAAATTGTAGACAATTGGTAGAATTGCTGTTAACTTTGTTCACACAAAGATGGCAAGATCCAAAGTCCTTGTCCTTGTGTGGACATTTTTGGTCCCTATGAGGAAACAAGCTTATAAATCATAAAGAATAAATTTTTTTGAAAATCTAAAAATGTAGAAAGTTTCATGTGAGGAGTGAAGGTGTAGGGTTAGGGTAAGGGGATATAAAATACAGTTTGTACAGTAGAAAAATCATTAAGCCTATGGAATGTCCCAGTAAATCATGGAAACCCAACATGTGTGTGTGGTTCAGGTATACCCTATGTTATGGGGATAAAATGTCCTGAAAAAGATGGCAATATCAAAAATCATTATGTTTTTTTTTTAGGGAATGGGCTGATGCAAGGGAGGATAGGGTGTAAAATGTTTGCTGTGTTTACATGATTATTACTCTGTAATTGTGGAATCTGTTGTGATATGCAAACTAAAAAAAATGTAATAAATATATTGTTTCAAAAAAAAAAAATCATTGTCCTTGTGGGGACACTTTTGGTCCCCCTGAGGAAACAAGCTTATAAATCATACAGAATGAAGTTTTTTGAAAATCTAAAAATGCAGAAAGTTTCATGTGAGTAAAGGTTTAGGGTTAGGGTAAGGGGATATAAAATACAGTTTGTACAGTAGAAAAATCATTAAGCCTATGGAATGTCCCAGTAAATCATGGAAACCCAATGTGTGTGTGTGTGTGTGTGGTTCAGGTATACCCTATGTTATGGGGATAAAATGTCCTGACAAAGATGGCAATATCAAAAATCATTGTCCTTGTGGGGACATTTTTGGTCCCCATGAGGAAACAAGCTTATAAATCATACAAAATGAAGTTCTTTGAACATCTAAAAATACAGAAAGTTTTCTGTGAGAGGTAGGTCTAGGTGTACGGTTAGGGCATGAGGATAGAAAATACAGTTTGTAGAAAAAACACAACGTGTCTGTGTCCAAAACAATATTGGATCCCACTGACATTGTATGGATAAAAACACCAGAGCATTTTTTTAAATATCTTCTGTTGTGAAAGTAAGTCATACTGGTTTGGAACAACATGAGGGTTTCTTTTTGGCATGAACTTTATCTTTAAATCAGAAACTCAGAAATAACATCACATCAATCAGATTACCGTTTGCCAGTTTCAAAATAGGATTTCTAGTTTTGTGTTTGGACTCTATGCCATCTGAAGCTGAAAATTCTATCTCTGCTGGGTAAATAAGGTCTATCTATACCATGCTCCTGGAGGCACACCAGCAGAACACGTTTTCAACCTCTTCCTAATCAAACACACATGATTCAACTCAATTAGCTTTTCGGAGACTGTAAGACCTGAAATAGATGGGGTAGATAAGGGAGACATCTAAAATGTTTACTGCTGGTGTGCCTTCAGGAACAGAGTTGGGGAGCACTACTCTATAAACTAGTGGTTTGCAACCACGGTCCTGGAGTTCTTCCAACACTGTAAATTTTGATGTCTGCCTTATCTCACACACCCATTTGAATCAGGTGTGTTTGATTAGGAAGTTATCGGATATGTTGCAGTGCTGGGGTACTCCAGAGTTGAGAACAATTGTTATAGACAATTGAAAAAATAAGCCTGTGTAAATTACTAGGATGTGATAGCGTGTTTACGTTGTGGCCCCTGAGGGTAACATTGATTTCGTCATGCAAGACTCTTTCCCATCTGTGAAAAATTATAAAACATTGTTTGCTACATAAGATTAAAACAAATCCAAAAGAAAGTGCAGCTTGATGTTATTAAACAAACATGTACGACTGCAGGGCAAAACCTTACCGCCAGTCTATGTATATTGTCCACATGTGATCTTCTGTATACTTCACATACCATGACAATATGGGCTAGGTGAGATAGTAAAACCCCCTCTGGAGCATAATGGACCACATCTTCTCATTATCCTACAGGGCAGTGTTAGACCATATTAAAAAAGGCTCTCAAACAGCAGGACAGAGCTAGTGATAAAAAGTGGGTATAAAGCGTTCCTATAGGAAATCAACCAAAGCACATCCACGGAATCCAAAGTGGAACTAGTAATATGTTAGCTGTTTTTATCACATAGTTTTTTCGGTGCAGACGTTTATATAAGTGATTTTATTGCCTGAGCCTGCATCATGGGGATAGAGAAAGCCATGTTTATGAGATTACTACAAGCAAAAAGAGATTCTCACATTGAATGTTAGAACAGAATAGGGAGGGGGATGCTGATCTTGTTGTTAACTTGTATGAGCATGTGTGTGTATCTGCACAAAAAAAAACAAAAAAAAACAATGCAGGTGTTTTGAAAACCAATCTGACAATTTCAGATACAAAAACTGGCCACTTTATCACAATTACAAACTATTCAATGTACAAATTAATCATAATGTTGCATAAAAATATTTATATTTCCAGTCACAATATTCTCCATGACCAATTTCCATGATGCTTAATGTCTTGATGCAAGATCTGTCAACATAGCTCTTTTTTTTTATTAAATGTAGTTATTAATGGATATTAATAATATGAACAATAATTAAAACATATTATTATTGTCTATCCACTTTATTTTTGCCATAAGAGCAGGCATGGCCATTTGTAAATTTTATGGGTCTGACTTCCAGTCTCATCCGCATCCAGATAATTTTAGCTGTACAAAACAGTTAGTTTTGCAGCTTGATATTGCAAATTAGTGTGTCTTATCCTTATTATCTTAATGTATTATTGTAATTATGAACACACTGGTTTTGTCATGAATAGTCATTGTATGAGAACACAGGAAACGATGAAATAGCTTAAACAGTCCTTAATAGTGAAAACGCAGGACAACAAGTAGGGAACATGCACAAAGGACTAGTAACATGGTAGACAGGACAAAACACAAGCGAATAAACAGTAATACACAAAGGATAATTAACACAACAGGTGCATGAAATCAATGAACTAAACAAGAACAGGAAACATAACCATATATGGTAACAGCAACTAAAGCAGGAGGAAAAACACAGAACACAAGACCATAACACTGACAGGTTTGTAGTGCAAACAGTTTTACCATTTACTGCATGTTGTTATTCTTCTTGTTATATCCCCAGAAGTCTCGCCCATAGGCTTATTTCCACATTTAAGAATAAGGGCTGTGTTCCACTCCACTTTCAGGCTACATTTACACTAGTGCGTTTTTATTTTAACGCACAAGTTTTGCTACAGTTATGCCTATCGTTTACACTACTCAGGAGTTTTTGATCCTCAAAAATGAAAACTTTCGAAAATGCTTCAAACCTCATTTTAGTTTGAAAACTCTGGGGTTACATTTCATTGTAAATGGACGAAAACTGAGACTTTTGATAACGATGGCGTGGCTGCCTACATTTGCTCTGCGTATCCTTGATGACTGTTTAAACATCATGCTCATTGTTGTACCCATAGATATGTATATGTAGATTCCCCAGTTGACTGCTCCAAGCAAATAGACGCATCCGCCATCTAAATAATAGGGAATCTACATATACATATCTATGGTTGTACCTGCATGAATGGTCATGTGACATGTTTTCGGTTGTGTCATGTAGACAGATATCGTTTCTGAAGCGCAGTGAAAATGCTAGAGTAGACGAGGATCATTTTCATTTTAAAACACTGTTTTAAAACGAAAACATACTAGCGCAAACAGAGTCATACTAGTGTAAACCAACTCCATAGTGGATTCTAAGTGATCAAGGGCTTGTTGGATGTTCCAATTCAGCCCATTTCAAGGGTTCACCTGTAGTGGGCATTCATGAAACGTAATCAATGACGTGCATTCAAGTAAACAAGACAGAGGAAAGTTAGGGAGTGAAGGGCATTAAATAAAATGGACTGAAACGCAGCCAAAGTGAGGTTCAGGACGACATATGTGCTTGAAAGGAAATGACGTTGTACTATGGAACCCCTAATATATAATTATGAGATGGGAGGAAAAATACATATTTCAGTGAACAGATGAACATACATATGGTACGTTTTATGATAAAGGCTAGATAATATTAATTACTGTTTTTGCATTATTGTAAGGGGTAGGTTTAGGGTTGGGGTAGGTGTAGACGTTAATAGTACACAATCTAATAGGTGCAAAATGTAATTTATTGTTAGTTTCTATCTGCAGCTGTATCAACCACGTTTTATGTATTAACCTCCATTTATATATACTTGAATTTCAAAATGTCTTTACATTTCAAAATAGGTGATCAAAATGAGCTGGTAGTATAGTGTTCTGTTACGAGAACAGTCTAGGTGGGTAGCCAAGTGCCCTAAAACAAAATTACCATCCATTCACAATTTTACAGAGTAAAGTTATAGATTAACTTGCAATAGGTGACACACACCAGAAATGTCAGCACAGACACATACTGTGAAATATTTATGCACAATCAGACTATTTATGTATGTGATCTAAAACTATTAGTACTTTCTTTCTATGATGGTGGGTGAAAACTGGATGTGTGTCAGCTGTAATATATAAAGGGACAGCAGCCTATTTGAATACCTGTGTCAATAAGTTGGTTTTGTACATGTCACTGAAGTTCTGACACCGAAGTTCTGTCTTTCGAGTGGCGCTATAACTTTAATGCCCCTTGAAGTTTTAAAATAACCTACCTGATAGTATAAACAAAAGCCAATGTGTTGTAAAAACGCAATCACAAACATGTCGTTTTAGCTAGTTTTTGGATCTTCATCATTCAGCTCTTTCTTCACGAGTCATGTTTTTCACAGGATTTGTACCCAAGGACTCTTCTGCATTCTAATCCAACTCTGTGCCGGCTGAGCTACTGAGCAAGCTTGTTACATCTGGTGACAATTTGTGCTACCCTGTTGTGTACACCTACCCTAACCCCAAACCTACCCTTACAATATAAATAATCTGATAGGTAGCATTTCAGAAAACAAAACATGGAGCTGTAATCATAACTGCCCTGGTGAAAAATAACAGCATATGCTGGTAGGTATGTTTTGATGCTGGTTTAAGATGGTCTTTTGCTGGTTTAAGCTGGTCCTTTGCTGGTTTATGCTGGTCTTAGCTGGTCATGTTGCTGGTCAAGGAACAGCATAAACCAGCAAAGGACCAGCATAAATGGACCAGCAAAACACATTATTAGTTTTCTGTACCTTTCTGAATACAGATTTACTATTCGGGCAAATCCAGATTAGGTCAGTTTTAGCTGTCATCTATATAATTACCAAGAAAAAGTCATCTTATCTTAAAAAAATGTGGCTTTTGATCATAAAATGGGTAATTCGTTGTTCTTAATGTGAAAATGATCAGCTTCTTTTAACAGAATAGAAGATGACAATATAAGAACGAGACTAAATCAAGTCAAAACAGAACCTCAGCTGTGAAATTAAGTTGTGATGGGCTGATACTTTCTCTCAAAAAATAATAAGAGGAGGACATTGACTCACTATAAATGGACAGCACTGAAAGACAACCATGCACAGCAGCAGTCTGACATTTTGATTAATCTAGTCACGGACGATGATTTATTCAATTGCACCGGACCACCAAACCCCTCCAAGGGTTATACGGAATGAATTCAAAATCTCAAGTGCTCAATTATACAATGCATTAATTAAAATTTCACCTGAATGTTTTAATATCTTTAACGGTGGCTTGTTTACAAAGAGACACAGTATTTATACTGGAATTAATTCTTGTGATGTCAATTTATCACAGTGATATGATGAGGTATAACAGGTATTTTTTGTTGGGGAAAATGTGGTGTTAATTCAATCCTTTATCATTTGCAAGATAGAAGAGATGGGATGATGTGTTCAGAAAAGATTTGTATTAAAGTCTGATACTGATGCTAATGGCTCAGTCTTTGTTGTTGTGAATGATTTGGCTGCATGAAGGCTCATCACTGAACAAACTGTGCATTTCACATTACTCTCTGATGAACCGTAATCACATTTAGACAATCTCCTTACGATTTTAAAAGCAATTTACCTAAAGTAGCTGAGCCCAGATGATCAAGGTTTGGCAGCCTTGTCTCAGTAAACTCAGTGGTGCATTCAGTTCAACCCAACCATTATCTGTGGACCTGATATTTCGATACATCTATGCAAATGATTTCCTTTTTATGTGTTTTTATCGACTGCTATTGCTATCATTGGATGTTTTTTGGTTTTGTGACTTGTGTATTAGAATGTCAATCTGGGTGTGACGTCATTCCCAGGTCCAACATCCGAATTCTGAGTTAAACTGAACACAGTAAAATACATTTCATCAGTTCATGTATTCCCTAAGAATCAAACCACTGATCTATAATGACTGGCTCGCTCATTGCGTTCTAAACTGCCATAAGGCAGTAAAGCCACCGGAAGTGTTCGATCTGCCATCTTACTATTCCCTACCGGCAGAGATTGACTCACAGCTAAACCATTGACCTAAAATCACCCAATTCTAAGCTTATCAATCACACACATCAAAGTGATATTTTGAAATCGTTCAGGTGGGTGTGTCAGCTGCGCACTTCCCTATAGTTAACTGATCCAACACAAAATATATTTCTTTATGTAAGAAATTATGCAGGAAATAATAAACATGAACATACAGGTGCATCTCAATAAATTAGAATGTCGTGGAACAGTTAATTTATTTCAGTAATTCAACTCAAATTGTGAAACTCATGTATTAAATAAATTCAGTGCACACAGACTGAAGTAGTTTAAGTCTTTGGTACTTTTAATTGTGATGATTTTGGCTCACATTTAACAAAAACCCACCAATTCACTATCTCAACAAATCAGAATATGGTGACATACCAATCAGCTAATCAACACCTGCAAAGGTTTCCTGAGCCTTCAAAATGGTCTCTCAGATTGGTTCACTAGGCTACACAATCATGGGGAAGACTGCTGATCTGACAGTTGTCCTGAAGACAATCATTGACACCCTTCACAAAGAGGGTAAGACACAAACATTCATTGCCAAAGAAGCTGGCTGTTTACAGAGTGCTGTATCCAAGCATGTTAACAGAGAGTTGAGTGGAAGGAAAAAGTGTGGAAGAAAAAGATGCACAACCAACCGAGAGAAGTGCAGCCTTGAGAGGCTTGTCAAGCAAAATCGATTCAAGAATTTGGGTGAACTTCACAAGGAATGAACTGAGGCTGGGGTCAAGGCATCAAGAGCCACCACACACAGACGCGTCAAGGAATTTGGCTACAGTTGTTGTATTCCTATTGTTAAGCCACTCCTGAACCACAGACAACGTCAGAGGCGTCTTACCTGGGCTAAGGACAAGAAGAAATGGACTGTTGCCCAGTGGTCCAAAGTCCTCTTTTCAGATGAGAGCAAGTTTTGTATTTCATTTGGAAACCAAGGTCCTAGAGTCTGGAGGAAGGGTGGAGAAGCTCATAGCCCAAGTAGCTTGGAGTCCAGTGTTAAGTTTCCACAGTCTGTGATGATTTGGGGTGCAATGTCGTCTGCTGGTGTTGGTCCACTGTGTTTTTTTTAACATACTTTTCAGAAGGCCAACAATTCACTAAAAATGTGTTATTTTATTGGTCTTATGAAGTTTTCTAATTGTCTTTGTTGAGATAGTGAATTGGTGGGTTTTTGTTAAATGTGAGCCAAAATCATCACAATTAAAAGAACCAAAGACTTAAACTACTTCAGTCTGTGTGCACTGAATTTATTCAATACATGAGTTTCACAATTTGATTTGAAACACTGAAATAAATTAACTTTTCCACGACATTCCAATTTATTGAGATGCACCTGTATATCTGGTATTAGTATCTGAAATTGATTAGAATATACAATAAATAATGCAATACAAGCCTTTGTTACTATATTGCTCTATGTTGTAATGAAATTCAAATCTTGGAAATAAAGCTTGATGTCACTTGCTGCATTCCTAAATTAATGATTCAGTGATAAAATCAAGTGACTTACTGCCATCTGCTTCAGTTTAAAAGTTTCATTTTCATTTGATCTTTTTAGTTATTTAAATAATTTCATATTTCTATATTAAAAAACGTTATATTTAACATTTTTGCATTTTTAACGTTTATTATTAACATTTATCTCAACATGAATGTTATGTATATATAATATAGGCTGAGTTAATGATTAATTTAACAAACAAAATTATTGTGGAAACATGCATTTAGCCTGTACGAATAAAAACACTACAACAAAACAGATTAACTGTATAAGGTAAATTATATGTATACAAGGCATAAATCTTTATTCAGATTTCAGAATGAGCAATTTGTCATTTGTAAACATAGTGAACGTCCTATACGTTTATCATATTCATATGATGAACTGTAATGTATATGAGCGTAACTTTTTAATAAGCAGAGGGAATTCCCGACATTAAACAAATAACCCTTTACATGCTTAGGACGTTTGCATTGTGAGAATGTACAGTTAGAGGTCAGGTATGAAAACGCTGACTTGTTAGGTGATGTTTTCTCATTAAAATCGTATAATTTCCTATTCATTTAATAGAATGTTTGCGAATACTAGGGAATAGCAATATGGCGGCGCAGTGGCTTCACTTCTGACATCATGAGCAATCCAGTTCTCTTTTATAGATCAGTGAATCAAACCCATGATTTTGGTGACCAGCAACAAATATGGCTGGTTTCAAATCATTCAGTCCTGCTCCAGCATAACAAGAGCCAATTAGGCAGGATTGGATGAATTAATAGGTTTCAGTCTGCAGTGGATATAATATTGATTGAAAGTTTACTCTGAGAAATGATGTTCTGAGAACAGTTTTGCAGTCTTGTGCATATGCAGATTAGAATTTGCTAAGATCATGCTGAATCTCAATGATCATACAGAGGCACACATGATGTCAGTAAGTTTTATAGCTCTGCTCCAGAGTTGCACACATAAAGAGCTGCTGACTCTACAATCTAAAGCATGTGTTCCCTCACTGCTATTACAGTCTCCTTTATCTCAGATGCCGCCGACAGCCTAAGAAATTAATGAGGGTGTGCTCCTGATGTAATTTAGCTTGCTCAGGGTTGAGATACATTACATCAGACTATACAGATTAGGAATCTTTGCATCAAGGCCTTTGCATTTACTGTTCCAACATCAGAGAATATACATTCAAGATGTACCTCTCATTAAGACCAATATTTCGTAATGTTTTAATTGTGTTGAGGATGTTGTTTTGTACTTGAAAGCCTCCTCACAAGAATAGCTATAGGATATGTATTAATTGAGCAGGCTTGTTGTCAAATCCAGTAGTTTTCATATGCTCCTGCTAGCAAGCTAATGCTCTTCAATGAGATTCATTAGTAACTTTCAATCAGAATCGTAAATGGCATATGTTGAAAGTCGTCCCTTTAGGAAGGGATACTGCCATACGGCCTAAACACATTCACATTCCTGCACCAGAGGCGAATGTGTTTATGTCCTACAGCATATGTGATTACATTTGTGCTATGCTAGAGGAATCCATTTGTTTCCACAATTACTGTTTAATTTTCATTGGTATCCAAACATTTGAACATTAAAGCCAACTCATGGCATGCACACCAAGCTTAGCATGTGGAAGTAAGTTGCAACAAGTTTTGTAATTGGCAAGATTAATAACATTTACAGCGTGGCGATGCAAATCGTCCTCTCAGCACATGAATAATGGAGAGCGAGCCATCACTTTGAATAATTCATCTCAAAATATCCTTTAGTGCAATTTTTAATGACCAGGGGCAAATCTAGATTTGTGACAACAGCACTATGCCAGCGTAATTAACGAGCTCAGCGGCACTCGCTTAATTGCTGTGAGAAAGTTCCTCGATGCCGGCAGGCTTTGGAACAGGGGGCTGAAATAAACACTAGAGCTGAGGTTAGTTATGGAAGACCCATAAAGAAAACGCTTCACAACCGAGGCTCAATGGCTTAACTGCACGGCTCTCCTGTGCACGTACTGGCTCTGATCACCGCTCATGAGTAGAATATTGATGTTGGGAATTAATTACTTGTTTTACATAGATCCAGACAAAGCCCTCGGAGGGAGAGCAAGCTCTGGGAGCAGAGCAGACTTTGACGGAGGTGGGAAATTAGAATGGGGCTTTAAGAGCTAAGTTGATGTGTGCACCGGGGAAGAAACTTAACAATGTCTGAGATTGCCGATGATTACAATTAGAGTTGCTTGTGGAGTTGTTCACTGCTTGGAGATTTATTTCACAAACATTGGTACTTTTAGAATGCTTTGTTCTTTTAGACTAAATCAGACGGTGTTCACTTTTAGCTGGCTTCCAGTAAACAGTCCAGTAGAATTTGCTTTCACTGTAACATAATTTTGGCCAATCACAATTTAACATGCTTTGACATGGAGATCAAAACTAGTGAACAACCTACAGTTCCTAAATTTCAAGGTCACTGCTTAGTCCTGTTTGAAAATTAGAGAACACTTACAGATGCCTCCAAGTTATTGGTGTTAATCTGGCACCTGGTGCTAGTTTCCATAATTAATGACAAACCCTATTTAACTGGCGCCATTCCTCCAATTTTCACTGGGATTGCAAGATGGTGGGCCGCTCTAAGGTGACTGCAACCTTGTGACAAGATGTTGTCCAGATGAAGGCCAAAGAGATGATCCTTTCAGCCACTGCAAGAGAAGTTGGTCATTAGAAATCTTATTTCTCAAATATTGCAGCTTTACGATGACACCAATTCATTCAAATCACCCAAAACAGCTTGTCGTCCATGTAAGACAAATGCACAAGCAGACAGGATAATGTAGAGACTCTCAGTGGGGAATTGGTTCAACACTGCAGATGGAATTGCTTGCCATTTCAGTGCGAAATAGGGTAAGGACTAAAAGCGCACTCTGCAGTGACCAAACCTCTCATCGGCAAAAAGAATCAAAAGGCTAAGCTCACCTTTGCTGAGGAGCATGTTGGTCCAAAGTCCAAAGAGAGGAGAACTGGTCCAAAGTTCACTTTAGAGATGAGAGTTAGTTTATTTGGGTCTGGGGAAAGACTGAAGTCCAAGTGCGTCAATGAAAGGTAGAGAAGGAAGTGTCATGGTTTGGGTTTTTTTTTTTTTTGTGCAGCAGGAGTTGGGCCTCCTATACAGCTACATGACAGAGGAAATGCATATGCTTATCAAAATCTCCTTAAGCAACATGCAGTTCCTTCCCTGATAGCATCTCCTAATCAACCTGCAATTTTCATGCAAGACAATGCCCCTGTTACACAAAACAGGTAAAGCAGTTCCTTGAAGCAACAGAGAAATAATTAAAGGGCTCACTGAAACCAACTGAAAATTTTTGGAAAAATCCTTGGAGACAAAGTTATGACTAAGGAAACCCACTACAGTTAAACTATGAAAGAGAGTAGATGAAGAGTGAACCAAGATCACACCAGCATAGTTTAAGAAACTAGTGGCTGCAGATGTGCTGACGTCATTCAAAGCAAAGGCCTCTATACTTCCTACTCATTTCTGACAGCTTTAAAGCCCAAAGTATACTTTACTTTTTATGCGTACGCGGGGACAGCGTACAGTGCGCGTGGCGCGAATTTCGTCATCAGAGTAGTAAGCACATACTGTACGCGCACCACCCCATTTTCGTAACCGCGCATATTTTGTATGTGCTGGTCGCACATGCGCAATGACGTTATTTTGCAGTAATCAGTTCTTCCACAGGGTGGCAACACTGTTCCAGGCCACTGTTTTACAGTAGAAAATGAAACTAAAGAGACAGAACAACAACAACAAACAAAGCAGAGACTGCAACAACAACAGACGCTCACATTGACAAGCGCTTTGGTTTAAAAAAGTTCAAAAATATTTATTATTGGTAAATATAAAGAGTACAGAGCAGACATAGGACATGGATGAAGCATTCTAGAGCACATGTGCCAACCGTTCTTTTGCACTACAGTGGTTACTGTTGTTAAATTTTAAAGGCTTTTTGTTGAAATGCCTTGGTTATTTTGTAAACCACTATTCTATTAGCATGCTATAGCCTAACAACTAAAATTCCTTCAAATGTATACTGAAAAATTCACTATTACTGAAAAAAAAATAATAGTCATAAATGTTTCTCTAATTATGATCTCCACCATAGTTACAACAATTCAAAAATGACCCAATTCTTGATATTGGTTCTTTAACCTAAGATGTGTCCAAGTAGGTACAACATTTGATGAGGAATAAACTTTGCAACCATTGACAAAATATGTCCTGTATAGTATGAATGTGATGCATGAAATCCAAATAGGTCATCCATGTACTGGTTTATGAGTATATGAATTTAAACGTAGGCCTACTACTCTTTTCACATACTGTTTTTCATCTACTATATAGTAGGAAAGTAGGAAGCAGGGCTAGTAAGAAGTTATTTGGCATTAGCATGCTGCTAAGCTAATACTACTCAAATATACACACAAATACATTGCACACACAAACACTGGGTAATCTTTAGGTGCTAAGAATGTGCCTATGATATCTTAATAAATGCTATTTAGAACTTTATACAGTAGTGCATTCAATGCATTGTACTGTTGTACAACACCCTGATTGTTCATCTGATAAAACGTCTTTCTAAATCAACTTTCAGTAAACAAAAACTTAAATCTCTTTTAAAAGTTGTGAGTTGTGAAATTCACATGAGCTTGGACCCTTATACAGTGAGTGACCATCCTTCACTTCCTTGTTTTTTAATCAAAGTTAAATTCAGTGTGGCGTCTAACCTGACTAAGGTCAGTAATATGTCTGTAAATAGAAACTCAAGTTCTGTCATGAAACTCTAGATGGTGCAGGATGATGGGTCCTTAACACAAACTGCTTGGCACAAGCTGATTGGTTCATGTTGCATACACAGCCAATAAGCTTGCTGCTTTATGTTCAAATGGCTGGGTAGCATATCATCATTTAGTTTTCTAATTGTCATTTGCATGTATTGTTTCCCATTGAAGACCTCTGGTACTTTTAGTTTGTTTTATTTACTCTCTTTAAATCTTTCTCTCTCCTTGTCTTCTAGCTCTTGTTTCTGTTAATTACCTCTAACAAACAACTCTGTATCAAGTCTGCCACTCAGAGCCCTTTAAGCTATATAGGCCTTTCACCTCCCCTTGTCTCAGGCGGAGGAAGGGCTGGCTCTTGCCTCGCAGAGAGCACAATCGATCCGTGCGGTGTAATGATGGCTGAGAGATTGCCTGCATCAGAGCCTGATCTGTGCGCTGCAGCTGGATTAAGGGAACCATGGATTGCCATCGATTTCTATCTGATACAATCATTTCATTCAGACTCAAATCTCCTGCCTAGCGGAGGGAGACAATCCCTGCAAAGATCTTTTAATTCCTGCCCAGGACCTTCATCACAGGCCCCCCAATCACTACATGCTCCACAATCCTGCCAGGTTAAAACCTATTGTTGTTCTGGCTATTACTACCAAACTTATTAATTAAGGCAGAGCAAGAGACTAAGACCCTGCTGGTCCTGAGGGGGCTCCGCTTCCTTCGAGAATGGGCCGAATGAGGTCGCTAGCAAGTTTGCACTTGCCATCAATTGTTCTTCCTGATCCAGTTGTGTTTACTGATACATACGCCATCTGCGGTTCACTTTGTGCTCTCTCTCCGGAGACTGAGGAATGCTTGAACTAATGCATTCTTGGAAGCAATTGCAACTGTGAATTAACTTCCAACCAGTCAACTTACATCTTGCAAAGTTTTTTTTTTTTTTTTTCCATGAAATGGAGTGATTTCAATCACGTTTAAGTAGTTGAATCTCTACAAAAGTGCGCTGTTTTAAATATTTGAATGCTATTTAACGACACACCCAATGCATTGCAACTAAATTTATTTGCGAATGCTTTTTCAAGATCTCTTGTATAAAACAGGGTATTTATAATAATAAAATATGATCATTTAGTTTTTCATGAATTACTTGCAGTCCAGTTCTTTTTGAGACATTTTCAGCAGCAGATCAGCTTCAAAGATACTCCCCACTGAGAGTCGATCCATTTCCCTTGATGCAGGTTTCTTTCAGCCCATTATATCAGTCTCTTACCATGCAGATCAATTACGGCCTCATGTATCAAACTGTCATGGACATCCTTCTTAAAGCCTTCTTATAAATTGCACACTTCAATTAGTCCAATTCTTGTAGCAAGGCAGTGATTCACCTATACGCGTGAAAACAAACAGCAATAGGATTTATTGATTTTAGCCAGCTTTTCTTTAGACATCGATTAAATCCCAGTATTATCTCTCCTAAGGTATACGGAGACATAAACTCAGATGTGGAACACATACTGAGTCTTACCAAACCATATTCATCTGCAGTGTGAACATACCCAAAATACTCTCCACAGGAGTTTATATATTAACACCCACATCCTTCAATCTGTCTTCTTGCCTTTACAGGTTCAATTAATGAAGGTCTTGCCATGGATATAAGATCACTCCTTGAGGTCAGGAGAAAGCTTCCCCTTCACAATCCCGCTCAGCTGCAGTCAGTGAAGAAAACTTTGCCTCCGCCATTACTTTTGACCTTCCAATTGATTTATCGCAATCAACTGGAAGGAAAGAGGAATTCAGGCACTGTCTATGTGCTGAGCAAAGGCACCTTGGGACTGCAACAGACAGTTCACAGCCTCCCATCAATTTCCAGATGACAGGAACAAGAGCTACAGCGAAAAGGTGCAGGGCTGCAGAGCAGGGGAAAGATGGGGAGCCGGGCAGTCGAGAAGGTCCCTAAGGCGTCCACTAGTTAATTAGCTTTGTAAGAAAACAATCAGGCTAACAAGCAAAACAAAGTTATTAGACTCCCCCCATTATCCAGCATGGCCTAGAGAGGCCTGTCTGTATCAGACCCTCAGTCCATTGTCACACCTCACCTCTGATCACTTTGACAGCTGCTGTATTAGCCACATAAAGGCTGCGTGTGTGTTTACCAAGGTTGTGCACCATTAAGAATTGAATTGGAAATTCTGTTAAATTTCCAGTTACCTGGATTTCAACTGAGGTGAAAATTTAAGGTCATTCAATTTTAGGAAGTAGAATTATATTAATATAAAATTCAAATATTTTGTTGTATGTGTTGGAATTGTTTACCCTTATATCAATGTAGTTTGTTTAACTTATGAAAAAAAATTAAGATATTTTTAAGCATGTACCATTGAGGTCAAAATTTTACATACACCTTGCAGAATCTGCAAAATGGTAATTATTTTACCAAAATAAGAGGGATCATACAAAATGCATGTTATTTTTTATTCAGCACTGACCTGAATAAGATCCTTCACATAAAAGATTTTTTCATATATTCCACAAGAGAATTAATAGTTGAATTTGAAACTGTTTGCTGTTCTTCAGAAAAGTCCTTAAGGTCCCACAAATTTCTTTGTTTTTTCAGCATTTCTGTGTATTTGAATGCTCTCCAACAATGACTGTATGATTCTGACATCAATTTTTTCACACTGAGGACAAGTGAGTGACTCATATGCTACTATTACAGAAGGTTCAAACATTCACTGATGCTCCAGAAGGAAAAACCATGCATTAAGAGCCAGGGGGTGAAAACATTTGGAATATGAAGATCAGGGTAAGTTTCACATTTTACGTTTAAAATGTGATATTTAGGCAAAATAAGAAAAAAAGCACACGTCTTCATTATGTTCAAAAGTTTTCACCCCTGGCTCTTAATGCATTGTGTTTCCTTCTGGTGCATCAGTAGGCGTTTGAACCTTCTGTAATAGTTGCATGCGAGTCCCTCAGTTGTCCTCAGTGTGAAAAATCATACAGTCATTGTTGGAAAGGGTTCAAATACACAAAATGCTGAAAAACCAAAGAATCTGTGGGACCTGAAGGATTTTTCTCGAGAACAGTGGGCAGTTTAACTGTTCAGGACAAACAAGGGACTCATGAACAGCTATCACTAAACAAAAAAACGCAGTCATGGATCATTCAGGTAACAACACAGTATTAAGAATCAAGTGTATGTAAACTTTTGAACAGGGTCATTTTTATAAACTCAATTATTACTTTCTCCTATGGACTAAACGTCTTTTATGTGAAATATCTTATTCAGGTCAGTAATAAATAAAAAATAACATGCATTTTGTATGATCCCTCTTATTTTGGCAAATTAATTAACACATTTTGCAGATTCTGCAAGGTAGATGTAAACTTTTGACCTCAACTGTATGTTTGAGCCTCCGTTTACCATAATTGATGCAGTCTATGTATGTGTTAAACCATGTTTATATGTCAATAAAAGCCTAAATGAAGTCTTTTTATATATAAAAAACTATTGTGTCTTTTCAGAAGACTTGGATTAAACATTATTCATATGGTTTATTTTTACCATGTCTTTATATACTTTTCAAAACTTGAAAATGTTGATCACATAGACTTTTAAATGGATGGACAAAAATGATGACAGAATATTAAAAATATCTTTATTTGTGGCTTGAGATGCACAAAAGTCTTATAGTTTTGGTGCAACTTGAGGATTATATTCGTAAATATTGGTTGCAGATGCAGAGATTTACTTTAAATTTCACCAAGCTGATTAGTCACTAAAAACTCCCACAGATCATGTTTTCATGCCATTTTAAGTCTTATTTTAATGTAACAAAGTGGTTATATATAAGTGTGTGAGTACATACTTTTTAAAATCATTCTTTACATCATCACCATTATATTGTTCATTCAGACTGATTCACGAATGCAGAATGCACATGAACACAAGAGGTGGGATTTATCACATGAACCAATCACAGGCTATCATAACCAGTCATATCCAATCATATCATGATGCAGGCATTCCCTCCTCTTACGTGACTTTTCCCCCATTCATTCTGAGTTACCTGTTAAAACTTATTGGGCTCAGGGGAGGTGAGAGAGACATGGACTCCTGCTGTAACTTTACCCATTGGTGTTGCTGTTGGACGGTGTTTCTTTAGAACAACAAGTGATTTGTACACTTTTTAATGTTATGTTTTGTAATACTAGCATTGTTTTATTTTTGTACTATATATTTTTTTCTCATCCAATATTTTGAGGAGGCACTGCCTCCCTTGCCCCTTGGAGAAAACACTTAGTTTACATATAATTTATAGTATGTTTTATTGTTTTTATTTATTTGTTTGCTATAAATAGACTCTATATTTTATATATTATTTCTAAATGTCACAGCATCTATCTGTTCTTTTTCTCCAGTGTCACGTGGAGCAGAAATGAGAAGGAAATGGAAGTCCTAAAGTGGAACTGGAGCCAAATAATTACCGTTCCACACATATACACTGTTCCTAAAGAAAAATATACAAACAAACTGGCCAAAATCGGTCTGAAGCGTAAGTTACAGAATATTAGCTTGTTTACTGAACCATTGAAAGCAATATCATACTCATAAGAGTGCTGTTAGAGGAAAATTAGATGGAGCAAAATAACGTAAATCAGGCTTACAAAATGAAAATCTTAGATGCTATCTAGAAGCCAGCTTTCTCTTGCACAAATTGTTGAATTTCTTTAGATTGCAATTCAGTAAGTTCCTCTTCCTCTCATTCCAATTCATATTCCAGTTAAACCTCCAGTGGGCCGTTGCTAATTCAAATCAAATTCCAACTAATCAACTGAAAAGCAGCCAGTTCTTAAATTCTGAATTCCACCCAACCATGGTGCTTACATGATTGTTTTTCAAGGCAATATCTGAAATTGTGAAGACGCATTTATGTTTTGCTGTAAAGATTAACAGCGGCACATTTGTGTGCACATTTCTCCCATGTTCATGCCTCCCTTTGTTTCTGGGTGATCCCGTGCATTAATGTACTCACACAAACGAAAGCCGGTGATAAAATGAGCCTAGCACATAAAACAGCAGCTGTCCACACACACTAAGATGGGCTTTCAGTCCACCAAGAGCGGACCCAATACCTATAGCGCTCTACGAGGGCTTTTATATGTTTTGACATAAATCGGAGGCATTGGAGGAGAAAATCTCCAGTTTGGACCTAGCCCCATCCAAACAAAATGAAGCTCTGCCTCGTATGAGCTTGTAACCGGAGCAGGTCTCTGAAATAAGCAATTGGTTTATTTACTCTAATGACACCAGTGAGGTTTGAACGCATACAGTTCTGTTAGCAAATATGCGTGGAACTGAACGTGACCCGCCGTCAGGACTGGAGCTGAGTGGAGAAGCAGAGCAGATGCCACAGTTCGGGTGTGGTTGGCAAAAGAGTGCTTGGCTTGGCTGAAGGCCATCTTCTCCCACTGGGCTGTGGCCAGTAGAGATGCTTTTATAATGAGCTAGCCTCCCAAAGCTGCTGGGGAACCAGGGGATCAAGTTTAATACCAGCCAGCTGCCTGAACTGAGTTCTTCGGATCTATCGGAGAGAGATATTGAGATATCAGGAGAGAGAGAGCATCTGTGTATGGAAGTTTAATTATCAGCAAACACTGCAAAAGTTTATTGGTTCGATCAACACTTATTTACTTATCAGCCTAACTGAAGAAAAAATGTGTGAAGAGGGTGGTAAAGTAAACACACCATTCCCAACATTTGAACAAAGTATTTTTCTGTGGTGAAGGCTTTAAATTGCAGGTTCAAAATGATGTGCTGATGCATTCATTCAGTGGGCAGTGATATGAGAGGGTTTTAGACACAAGGACCCTAAACCTCATAACTACAATCTTTTAATGTAATAATGTACCACTAACCTTTTTAGTGTGCATAATGAAGCTAAAAATGGTAAAACAGTAACTTTTACAATCAGTGACGGATCCTGCCCTCTTAGCATATAGCCCAACTTTTAAATAGGTGAGTAAAGTTTGAGAATAAACTTTAAAGTTGGCTTGAGAAAGCCTAGTCTGAATATTTGAAGCAGTTGTAAAAGCTTGAAGTTTGACCCTGGAGAAAAAAACAGCATATGCTGGTTTATGCTGGTCCTTTGCTGGTTTATGCTGGTTCTTAGCTGGTTTATGCTGGTCCTTTGCTGGTTTATGCTGGTCCTTTGCTGGTTTATGCTGTTAGCATTTTTTTAGCATGATTACCATATTGTTGGAATGTTGCTAGCATGTGTTTATCATGATTAGCATGTTGCATGTATCATGTTTTAAACATCATTATCTTGTTAGCATGTTTTTCCTTACGAAAATTAACCATGGTTTTACTACAAATAAAACCAAAAAAACATGGTTGCTATAGTTAAACCATGGTAACCACAATTTAAACATTGTTTTGCTACACTAACAATAGTTCAACCATGGTATTTGGAGTAAAACTGTGGATATGGTAGTCAATACGCCAAAAAAACATGGTTACTACACATTTACTATAATAAAACCATGATTAATTTTCGTAAGGGATTGAGCATGTTGCAAGCTTGTTTTTAACATTTTTTAGTGTGACTGGCATGTTGCTAGCATGTTTTAGCATGATTTAACATATTGCAAACATGCCAAAAAAATGTAACATACCAAATAATTACAAAATGTAACATGCCAATAAAAAACAGCTAAAACCAAATAAAACCAGATGATTTAGCAAAAAGCCAGCTAAAACCACACTGTTAAAAATAAAAAACACAAGTTGTTGAGTCAGCTTAAAATAATTTGTTACCCTGCTGCCTTAAAATTTTAAGTTCAGTCAACTAAAATAAGTTTAGTAAACTTGAAACGTTAAGTTGTACAAAGTAACAACTTAGATATTTGTGTTTGCTAAACTTAACAGATGGGTAAGTAACCCAGCTGCCTTAAAATTTTAAGTTGATTCAACTCAAATATCTAAGTTGTCACGTATAATTTAACATTTCAAGTTGAATAAACTTTTTTTGAGTTGACTGAACTTAAAATTTTAAGGCAGCCAGGTTACAGATTATTTTAAGTTGACTCAACAAATTGTTTTTTACAGTGTAGCTGATTTAGGGAAAAAAAAACTAAAACCAGCTCATTTAGCAAAAGTGAAATCAGTTGATTTAGCAAAAAAAAAAAGCAAAAAACATACACCAACCAGCTAAAACCAGTTAATTCATTAAAAAAAAAAACAGCTAAAACCACTTTAAAATCCAGCCTGGAAGACCAGCCAAAGCAGCCAATCAGCTTAGATTGGTTTGGCTGTTTTTTCCGTAGGGAGTTGTTAAGCTTTGCTATAGCAATAGACAGCTTAAATACACAATAAGTCTGTACAAAAGTTCCTCAATGAAAAGGAATGTTTGGTGGTTTTAATAGTCTGGTTTACGAAAACCGTACGTCGGATCGGTTAGAAAAGATAAAGCAAACCCAGTTAGACCAGTCTGAAGGTCTGAGCCAAGTTTGGCCGTTGCTGCCGATTTTATTTAAGTATGGTGACATTTACAACTAAAACGGAATGTTAAACAGAAGGCGGGGTTTCATTTTTGCGCTCGTCTTCTCATCTCTCACATGCAGAAAACTAACAGCGTATGAACTAACATGCTAAAGCTAGTGGCAACACATCAGGTGGATTTAAAACAATTTCACAATTTGGAAACAATGTCCTTTTAAAATTCATACACTAGGCTACATATAGTGCAAGTAGATAACTATGTTAGCAACTATGTTGCTAACACAATAACATAGCCAATTTAGCACACCTAATACTCTCATTTATCTGCAAAGGCCTGTTAAAAGTTTTATCTCACTGCTATAAACACCATACTTGAGTATTTCAGATGAAATTTTGCATATCATCTACTCAGGCAATATTTCTGTGTGTGCGTTTATGACACGCTTGTGAGGAAAAGGGGCAAAGTGGCTGCTATTTCCGTTTGCTACTTAGCAATATTTTGTATGTATGAAGCAAGGAGGTGAGTATCCATAAATCTTTGCAACATGCACATTATTGCTGTTTTTATGTTGAACTTCTGCTAGTGTCTGAGTGCTACAAACAACATTTGCTTTAACAACACAATCTGTTCCTCATAGCGGCCATTTGGTTTATTGACTATACGCGGTTCACCGTCGCGCTACTGTGCGCAGCGGTGAGGGTAAAGTCTTGCCTCCAATAATCCACTAAGTGACAACAATGCCATTTTAGGAGCAATACAGTGAATTATGTAAACTGTTTGGGAACATTTCACCTGATATTGCAGCCGTTAATCACTGAGAGGTCTTATGAGGAGCGGGAAAAGTCTCATAAATCAGTTTAGGGTAGCGTGACACTCAAGCTGGCTTTCTGGAGTGTGCAGCTGTGTCCCGAGAACCCAGTAATCTGTTTTTTAAAAGAAGCACATACGATGGCAAAATCAGCTTTATTTATTATCAGTATAGTGTACTTATGCTAATGTGATGAAATTGTGGCGCAATTGACCCCACACAACGGCACAAACCTCTCCGTGACTGTGTCTGCTAAAGCTATTTGCAAACAAATTCAATTAAATATCAATCCCTGGAGAAACTATTAGCTTTTATGGTAGTCAAAACGTAACACCCCGTCCTAATGCTGTCCATTAAGAAAGATATACCCTGACCTCCGCGTAATTGCATACCGCTTAAGAGGCACCTGGATGGCACCAGATACTATAGAAAAACATTAGTTTTTTCTTCCATTCTTCTGTTCTTTTCTTTTTCCTAAAAAAGGTCAATGCAGCAATCCATCTGACCATCTAGAAAGTGTTGCGATATGTACATATGAAATATTAACATGTTATGTACACATCAAGATCAGCACTTAAACAGCAACATGCAGCTGCTTCAGGTATCTTTAAATTACTGTAGCCTATAAATTCATAATACCAATTTCACCGTCTGTCAAAATTAGATTATTAGTACCGTATAGCAACATTTTTAATCATGGTATTATATGTGCAGACTTTCTAGGACACACACACACACACACACATATATATATATAAATATATATATATATATTACCAGGTTAAATGTTGATTACTAGTAACTCAAACCCCTTTTTCTAAACATCTCTACCTAACCATAGATGTATATAGATGCCTCATTAGGAACCATATTGTAATAGTCATTTACCACAGTAATCACTGAATATTCGAAATGCCACAATCCTGCACAGCCGTTGGTCTGCGATCCTATAGCATGGTGAATGACATCAAGTTGACCATTCCAAGATGGTGGGCACATCCATGTGCTTGGGGCAGTCAAATGGGGCATCTATACATACCTATGTATCTAACCACCAGTTGCGCACATCCGCCATGTTTGTAGTTTTCAACATGTTTTATTTGTGTTTGTAGTTCTAGACCAAATCCATCGCCAAAGCGCAATGGATTGTGGCCAGTATTAGCCATTAGAGTATGCATGGATCTACACTTCAAAAATCAACCTGAAATAGTAGACCATTCCAGGGACTTTTGGCATACTCTATTTGGCATACTATGCTTTGGGACACACTTATTCTAATTGTACATACTATTTAGGATGAATAGTATGAACATTGGGACGCAGGGGCAGTTTCTTACTTCGTTCCTAAATGAATAATGTGTTTTGAACGAATCAATTGAATAAGTGACTCAACAAATCAGTCATTAAGACAATGGCTTGCTGCCATCTACTGGTAATTTTAGTCTCATTTTTATCATTCTATTTTTTATATTTTTCATATTTATGTGTTCTAAATGTTATATTTAAAACAATAATTTCATAATATTATTTATGCAATTTGTAAATGTAAGTCTATACTTACTTCCTACCTTATTTGCCAATCTAATTATTTCTGTCCCTTCCTGACAGTACTAATTTACTGTGTTTAGTTTCTTCCTTCTTAGGTTACTTCATTCTTTCATTACTTACAAACTTTCATCCCTCCTTTTTACCTATATATTTGCTTCCTATTTCTTCGTTCCTTCCTTACTTTATTAGTCAGTTTATAACTTTGTTTATTTTCTGCTGACTTTCTTCCATCCTTATTTACCTACCTACTTTATTTCCCTTCCTTTTTTCTTCTTTACTTGTCGATTTCCATCCTTCTTTATTTACTCACCTACTTGCCTTCCTCTCTTTCACAACTTCTTCCTTCTTAAGCCACTTATTTCCCTTTTTTACTAAATTCCCTCCTATACCTATTTACAAGGCCTAAACCTAACTTTTTGCCACACCTGCCAATGGCCGTTGATGTGATAAAATTTACCAGCCAAACATTTTTTTTACCGGCCTGATTTTTTTAACCTGGTCATGATTAATTTTTCTGTAATTAATCATGGTTAATTGCATATTTATATTGTCATAATTTCACACTGAACCTACAAATTAATGTTAAAACAACATAAAGATAGTAAATTAGTATATTAGATAGTATATAGTATATTGCTGTAATACTATTTTAAGTAGTATTGATACCAGTACTGCTACTGGTGTCTCTGTTAAATGCATTTTCCCCCAATTTTACCTATTGATTATAGACATTCAAGAGACTAGAGCATTTGAGTGATTTCTCTTTTGTTCTTTGATTTACATCAACGACAGACTTCAGCAGGTTTCACTTTAAAATCAGCGCTGCGTCTTTAAAACCTGATGCACATGATGTGGATAAGACACATATCCGATATTCCCCCAACTCTTTAAGACTCGAGGTAACTCGACAAAACTGCAAATTGTGACATAACTGTGCTTTCATCTGTTGAAGCACTACTGGTGAACTGTCTGAAGCGGCTCAGCAAAAGTGTACAGCTGAACGTGCAACCTTTCAAACTACTTTACTGCACCGTTTTGGCCGCATAACCCCAGGTATGTGTCGCCACATTCTCGGGTTATGAAGGATAAAGGGTGGAAAAGTTAATCTTCAGAAATGAAGCAGCAATAACTTCTCAGGTAAAAGTTATTAGAACCCTGTCTAGAGACAATCTGGCCATCACACTGCTCTGACCTTATCAGCTCATTTGTATCCTATTATTTGATTCGGTCTTGTCGCTTATAACAGAACAGCTAATCACGATGATCTTGTCTTCGGAAAAGATTTTGTTATTTGCTGATGTTAGAAACAGCAAATCTCTTTAAAAACTGGCGGTTGTGCTCACTACATTTCATTGTTATATTTTAGTTTGGCACTTTGCAAGTGTTCATTTTAGGCCCTGCCTATTTACCTTTTTCTGTTCTTTCTTCCTGACAATACCTATTTACTTAATTTCCTTTAGTCATTTTTCATTCCTTCCCTACTGACCTCTTCTTATTTACCTGTTTTGTATTTCCTTACTTCTTTCTTTCCTCATTATTTATTTACCTAATTATCTCTGTCTGCATGTACCGTGGGGTACCACAGGGTTCCGTTTAAGGCCCTGTTTTGTTCTCCTTCCTTTAGCCAAGATCTTTCATAAACATCAGACTTCATTCCATTCTTATGCAGATGATATACAGTTGTATCGTCCAATGAAACCAAATGAGAACATTTCTCTCCAGTCTGTGTTTGATTGTTTGAGTGAAGTTCAAATTAGGATTTTTTTTTTTTTTTTTTGTAGCTAAATTACTTTATGACTAAAGTGTTGGTTTTTGGACGACCTGAATGTGCATCCATCCTTTCCAAAACCCTGCACCCTTTAACTATTACTGTAGGCACTTGTGCTCAGAATTTGGGTGTTATTTTTAACCCGGTCCTCAAATTTGATAATCAGATCAGTTCAGTTGTTAAATCAGCTTTGTTTTAGCTTAGGCCGTTTGTTAATATAAAATCTGTCCTTTCTTTTAAGGATCTGGAAACTGTTATCCATGCGTTTATTTTAACAAGATTAGACTATTGCATTTCATTGTAGTTAGGGATCAGTCAGTCTTGTTTATCTCACCTCCAGCTGGTCCAATATGCTGCAGCCAGAATTTTGACAGGGAGCAGAAAGAGAGAAAGTATCACTTATGTTTCGATTAGTTTGCCTTGGCTTCCAATCGAGTTTAGAATTCAGTTTATAGTACTGTTTGTGTATGGCCGTCCATGGCAGGTTTGGCACCATCCTACCTATCTGGTCTACTCTCGTACCATGAGATCAGTAGGCCTTTAAGGTCATCATGTCAGTACCTATGATGCACTTAAAAACTCAAGGGGGATTGTGCATTTTCGGTGGCAGCTCCAGGCTGTGGAATAATTTGCCATTGTATGTAAGATCGGATTCCTCGGTTTAGGTTTCTAAACCTTAAAACGGCCTTAAAAATGGTGTGGAGTAACAAAATTTTACTATGTGTGATTTTATCTTTTATTCTTCTGCACTGTTTAGACTGGATTAGTTTTTTTAGGTACACTGTAAAAAAAAATTAAGTCATCTTAAAATAATTTGTTACCCTACTGTTCAGTCTAAGTGACAACTTAGATATTTGAGTTGTCTAAACAAAAACAAATTGGTTTGTTAAACGTAAAAGCTGCCTTAAAATTTTAAGTTGAATCAACCCAAATGTCTAAGTTGTCACTTAGCACAACTTAACATTTCAAGTTGACTAAACTTTTTGAAGTTGACTGAACTTAAAATTTTAAGGCAGCCAGGTAACAAATTATTTTAAGTTGACTCAACAAATTTTTTTTTACAATGATTAACACCAGTGAAACTTGGATATTTGTGACCTCATCATGCTTATCCGGATGGGGTTTAACAGAGATTTCTGTAGTTTTTACTTTTATGATAGCATCTATGGTTTTTATGTAGCCATCATGGAAAATCATGTTAGGAAAATCAAAACTTAGTTATTTTAAATAAGCATAACATGAAATGTATATCTATGAAACAAAGATTAACCCTCATGAAAAACAATATCTCCATTCGAAAAAGAATTTACTTTTAGATGTGTCCTTAACAGGACTGTGCTTTCCCAAAGCATTTGGACACATTTGTGAAGGAAGATGTTCCTATATTGATATAACATTAAATCACCTCACACATATGCTCATGTCTCTGCTTGTCCCGAAACAAGACTAAGAAACTGATTTGTAACCGAGGTTTGAACGTCTCTCTGGTGCGTGCATGTGTGTTTATCTGCATGCACAAAGGAGGTGTGCTAATGGAGTCCATCTCAAAGGTGAAAACGGTAATCCATCAGAACCCCCTCTTCCACCTCCCATGACCCTCATGTTCAGCAGCTGCTTGAGTAAAACCAGAGGTTGCCCATCCAGTCTGGAAATCCCCTTAAACTCTCCAAACCCTAGACAGTATGAGAGAAATGGCATCCTGTGTTGACAATATGTAACATGGCGGCTTATCTTGTGCAGAGCTGCACTTTCAGCGTTCATATTCTCGCTGTGAAGTTCCTAGGGGGGGTTAGCAGTAGATGGTGATTGATTCGGGAGGTTCTGCACACCGCCTGTTTAGGTTGCCCTCTTGTACAGTTCATTGGATCACCACTTTAAAGGCTGCGCTCCCTTCCTCTGTGTTTCACTTCTTTTTTGAAGTGTCAGCAGAAAATTGAGAGAATGTCCTGAATGTGTTCTGCCTTTCACCGCAGGACCGAATGCTCGCTCACCAAAAACACTGAAAATGAAAGCTTTATTGCCTTGATTGTGTGTGATCTTGTACACATAGGTCTAGATAGAACCTGCTGACTTTTTGCACATTTTCTACACTGAGGTAAAATGTGCAGCATTCAGGAATGGAGTTATGGATTTAAAAAGATTTTAGAATGGATTTAAATGTTTAAACCTATGGACGTTTTTTTCCCCCTGAATATCCCACTGAATTTAGAAATTCATTATATTGCCAAAAGTATTGGAACACCCCCTTCTAATGAACAGATTTGACTGCTTTAGTAATTTCCATCAGTACAAATCTTAATGTTTAAGCATATAATGATATTCTAGGACATTTTAATGATATTATAATGACATTCTAGAGAATTGCGTATGACAGTTAGTGGATGCTAGAGATTACGTTTTAAATATGGATGTTTTTCTTACAAAAATGCATCAATTCGCTTTAGAAGGCCTTTAATAACTCTCTGGAAGCTTGTAGAGCACTTTTTATGATGGATGGATGCACTTTATTGGACTTCAAAATCTCAGCAGCCATTCACTACCATTATAAAGCTTTAAAAAGCCAGGACATTTTTTAATGTCCTTCTGAAAGAACAAAGTCATATACACCTAGAATGGCTTGAGGGTGAGTAAATCATGGGGTAGTTTTCTTTTCTGGGTGAACTATCCTTTTAAACAATTAAAACATGATGCATCTTTAAAGTTGATATGATTGATTGATTATAAAATTACAGTGTGGTTAAACCCAAACCTTCCAAATGGCAAAGCCATAAGATTCAAAGCAGTTAAAAATTTCAGTAACCTCTAAAAGTATGTGCTTCTGTGTGCTTTTTATCTGTGTGTGCACAAGTTCTTAGAGAACATTGTACAACGGTGTTGCTGTAATGATTCATTTTCCATGTTCACCTATAGTGAAGACCTATTGTAAAATGGCTGGGGGCAACTTTCTCTAGCAAAAAAATGAATGCATTAAACTGCAGGATGATTTCTGGCTGGAAGAGAGTCTCATTGGCTTGCATTTTTTATGAGAACAGCTGCTCCAATCTCTCCTCTGTTCACAGCCGGGCTTGCTTAATCACACAGTTTATCCCTGCAGCCCCACTGACAGGGCAAAGGCAAGGCAGGCAGAACAGCAAGGGGCCTGAGAGAAAGATGAGAGAAAGAAGGCGAAGCAGAGAGACAGATGAGGGGGAAAAGAGAAAGAGACCTGATAGAAATAAAAAGTTCTTCATTCAAGTTTTAAGGAGAGAGCTTTAATGGAAAAGCTCACCCAAATCTGAACATTGTTATCATTTACTCACCCTCATGGTGTTTCCAAGCCATATGAATTTGTTTCAAGCCATGAATTTTTAAAGTGTATCCTGCCCACTCAAAAGTGAATGAGGACTGGGGCTGTCAAGCCTCCAAAAGGATGCAAAAGTAACATAAAAGTGGACTTGTGCAAAGGCTTCTGAAGGAGTATGATATACCTGTGTGTGATGAACGGACTGAAATTTAAATGATTCTTCATTGCTAATTTTCCCCTCCAGGTGTATTAATCTTTCTGATTACTATATTTATATAAAATTATGGTTACACTTTAGTTTGGGGACCTATTCTCACTATTAATTAACTATGACTTTTTGCCTCAATAAACTTAATTTGCTGCTTATTAATAGTTAGTAAGTAGCTGTTATGGGGTAGAATTGGTTGGTATGGGGTAGAATTAAGGGATCTAAAATATGATCATGCAGATTAAGAAATTAAAATGTGCTCTATAAACTATGCTAGTAATATGCATGCTGATAAGTATATATAATAATTATTATTATTAACTGATTTTTTAAGATTTAAATGCTTCACCTTTTATTCTTTTAAATTATAATATAATATGAATACTGAAATAATTATTATATTATATTATATTAAATAATATTTTATTATATTATATTATAACTGGTTAAAATTGTTGTTGTTGTTATTATTATTATTATTTAACATTTAATATTGTTATTACATTTTTTAAGTTTTAAGAATTTTCTTGCTGCTTTAACTGCAATATTGTATTTATACAAAAATATGATTATTAATTATAATATAATTTAATATTAAATTTATTTTCTATTATTCTTTTTATTATTATTAACATTTTTAAGATTTAAAGACTACCCTAGCTGCTTTTTGTAATAATAATAATAATAATAATAATATAAATTATATTATATTATAATTTATTATATTATTATATTATATATAGCTAGTTTAAAAAATTATATTATATTTTATATTATATTATTATTAATGTAATATTATTGTTACATTTTTATAGTTTTATGGCTGTTTTAGGTGCAAATATTTTATGTATATAAAATATAATTGTTATTAATTATCAGTAATATTATAATTTAATATTACATTTATTAAATTATTATTAACTTATTAACTTTAATTATTAACTAAAAGTTTTAAAGGCTTCTCTTGCTGTTTTATGACTTTTTTTGTACTTGAACTAATCAAAGTCCCTCCTCCACTATATTGAACATATTATATTATATATATATATATATATATATATTTATTTTTTTTTAATTCTAATAATATAATATGAATATTGAAATAATTATTATATTATATTGTATTATATTATAATTTATTATAATATGTAATATATTATATATAGCTAGTTTAAAAATTATTATATTATATTATACTATATTATATTATTAATTTTAATATAATTTTTTATAGTTTTAAGGCTTGCTGTTTTAAGTGCAATATTGTATGTATATAAAAATATAATTATTATTAATTACTAGTAATATTATAATTTACTATTACATTTATTAAATTATTTTTTATTCACTTATTTTTAAAATTTAAAGGCTTCTCTTGCTGTTTTATGACTTTTTTTGTATTTGAATGAATTAAAGTCCCTCCTCCACTATATTGCACGTTTATTTTTTTAATATTTTATTATTCTAATAATATGAATATTTATATTTTTAATTATATATTATATTTATTATATTATATTATATTATATTATAACTAGTTTAAAATATTTATTAGTATTAGTGTTATTTATGTAATATTATTATTCCATTGGTATAGTTTCAAGGCTTTTCTTGCTGTTTTAATTGCCCTTGTTTAATTTATTTATTTATTTATTTCCACCTCTTCTATATTGCTATTATTTTTTAAAAATATTTATTACATCCTGTAGGTTTTGTAGGTATGAGTAATAACAGTACGTTCTAATCTTGTTTTTATTTTATCATCAGTCCTTCTTTATTTCTGTAAAGAATCACTGAATAGCGCAACAGCGTCTTTCCTAATTAATCAAATAATCCGTGAAAATTGAATTAATAACCTTCTGTTATGATAAAACTATTTGATCATTGAGCTTGACAGCTTGAGCCAGCGCTGAGCTCTTTATTTTTAATAACTGAAGTGTATTGCCGCCCCTTCTCATGGTCACAGAGGACATTCGGCCCAGGACATCGAAACTGGAGAGTGAAGCGGTGAGGATGTCTGCGTCTGACCACGGGACCGACAGACGGGCCGCAGCACGGTCGTCTCAGCACATCAGGGTGTAACAGGAGCAGCTGAAAGCCGAGGAGCAGCAAGCCCCCATGTGAACCCGCCGGGGCGCCCATCCCTTTCGGCCAATTACAGCAGTGTGTTGCCAGCAGCAGACTGAATAATGCCCTCGTCTGATAACACTGTCAACTCTGACCATCCTCTGCAAGTATTCGCAGACAACCACACATCCGGATGCTTTGTTACGAACGCCTTATAAAAGAAAGAGATCAGCCACGGTCTCTCATAAATGCCCATCATGTGCATTACGCACACACGCAAACACAGACACATTATCTTATCTGGTTTCTGTATGCAGGGCCATGCAGACTCGGTGGAGACCCTGTGGTTGTAAAGCATCCTGGTATCACGGCTGTTTTATGAGCATCTCCTATAGGAGATATTACTCAGCGTAGTCATTACACTGCTGCTGCTATCACGACTGATGCACTGAATCATTCGCTATTCATCTGTGAACCAGTGTAGTGGACCAAACTCAATCAAACAGGAAAGGCCCACCACAGCATTGTGTTCAGAAACATTTCTGACTGTTTTGCTCAGGGGCACATTTCACAGTCTCGTGAATAGAGCACAGTAGTGACCTCGTGCTTTTTCAGCAGCCTGGGTTCTTTAAATAGTGTCCCATTTCTCTCTATGTTGGGATTTAAAAAAAAAAAAAAAAAAAAAAAAGTAAATTATATACTGGAAAACAAACTATATCTCAGAAGAATCGCAGAATTATAAATAAATAAATACATACATACAGACATGCATACATAATTCAAAAATGATTTGAAGCAAAGAAGTGTTTGAAAACTGAAGAAAATGTGGATTTAATGACTGAAATGTAAAATGTAAAATAAAATATACTAAAATTCAATTAAATTTAAATTCAGTTAAATTTCAATTAAAAAAAAATGCAAAATGGACTCCATAAAATAATTACCAAAATATTTTATAATAAATTATTTCAAAATATCTAATATTTAAAAAGTAAATATTTAATGATAATTAAATAGTTATAATGCTTACAATGCTTAAATTTGTTTAAGAAACAAATAATGTTTTCACACAATATATGACATTTAATATAATAGTTTAACAAAAATAGTAACAAATAAAAAATCTAAAAATATTGTATAAATAAATATATGATACTGCAATCTAAAAACTATAAAATTGTAGTTTTTGTGTTTTTGTTTTACAATGTCAAAATAAAAAGTACCGCACAAAATGTAATGACTGAAAAAAAGAGTTATTTGTGTAATTAATAAATAAGTGAATTAATTAACTGAAGCAAAGAAAGCTTTGAAAACTGGAGAAAATGTTGATTTAATGAAATGTAAATTAGGATAACCAATAAAATTTACTAAAATTCAATTCAATTTAAATTCAAATTCAATTTTATTTCAATAAAAAAATGCAAAATGGATTTTTTTTTTTAAATCTCACAAAATGTAATAACTTTAATAAAAATATTTAGTTAGTGAGTAAATAAATTGTAATTTATTTATTTATGCTATATTTTTATTATTTGTTTTATTGGATATTATTTATATTATATATTGTGTAAAAATGTTCTATTTGTTTCTTTAAAATAAGCATTGAAGCTATTTAATTACTATTAAATATTAAATTATTAAATATTAGAAAAATAATATTTTAAAAAGTAATTTTTTGTTTGTTTGTTTTAAATGCCTTATGGGAGTCCACTTTGCATTTTTTAATTAAAACTGAATTGAATTTTAGTATTTTTTATTAAAGGTTACACCAATTTACATTTCAGTCATTAAATCAGCATACTTTTAAATAATATATCAAGCCAACAAAAAATTTTAAAAAATCATTAATCCATTTACAAACATATAATTGCCTGACTTATAACTGATTTATAACTAATATATCTAAAAATTACAGCATTCACAATGACTGCTAAGCTCTGTTAATGTAGTTCTTGTTTCCACAGTAACATCGAATCTTCTGATTGGTTTATTTTTCTTCTGGATTATGAGCATTGTAGTTACTGGGAATTTGGCTATTATTTATTTATTTATTTATTTTCAGCAGAAAGTAAAGCAGAAAACACTTGTAGTTCTTCAAATTCATATACCTTAACAATCTCTGAGCTCATGTTTGGTCTGTATTGAAAGGTTTATATGTTATTGTTTTCTCTACGGATGAACCTGCTGTTGTGCTCTATTCATTGAAATACATTTAGTGCATCTGTTGAGAACACTCTTCAGGGGATTTGGTGAAAATTGGACATATCAGCAGCGTGAATGGGTGGCTGAAATGTGTTGTCCCCTGCCTCGCGGCTGGATGGCTGCCTGGCCGCCGGTGGTGTAGAGACTCATTTAGAGAGCTCGGCTGGGACGGGACACTGAAGGTCAGACTGAGAAATGCCTGCAGCAATCTCCCCTCACACATGCTCTCTCTCTCTCTTTCTTTATTTCTCAGTCTGCTGGTTATAAATCCTCTGACTATCAGGTGCTGTGCCCCTGCTGGCACTTTCACGAGCTCACGCGTTAGTGTCTGAGCCGCTGAGTGCAGTGTCACAGTCCCTGGACAGCCGATGTTGTGACAGACAGTGAGTGTGACTGAGCATACTGACGCTCTCTCTGTATTTATTGTTTTGCCCCGTATATGACTATATTTTGCACAGGTCTGACTGTCCTTGAGATGTCCACTAGGCCATCAGACCTACTTGAATTACTTTTAACCTGACACAAACTGGCACTTATGCCGCTTCATGTCAGACAGGTCAAATGCATCTGCTGCGTATGTACATAGAAAAACTATTTTGAAACAGTGCAAATGCATGTGGTGTGAATGGCCCCCAACTGTGATCTCAGGATGAAGATCTTGCATACTGGAGCACTCAAAAGGCACTACCCGTCATTGACTTGTTTCATCTGTTACCTGCCAGAGTGGCTTATTTGAGGAAATGTGTCAAACCAAATACAGTTTAAGACCCCATGAAATAGTGGCAACATATTTCTTTCCTCTTTTGACTTTTCCTTATTTATTGTATTTCACAGTAATGATTTCATGATCAAAAAAAATAAATAAATAAAAAATACTATACAATGCAATCTATTATGATATTATATTATATTATATTCTTTATCAGTTATAGGCATATATAGATTAGATAAATAGATATATTATAATCTTATATGCATATATTTATGCATATAAATTCTCTCTCTCTCTCTCTCTCTATATATATATATATATATATATATAAAAAATATATCATTTTTCGTATTATTAAAAGTGTATATTTTATTATGAACATTTATATTGCTCCTGTTTGTGTTTTATACCCCTAGACAATGTAATATTATATTATATTATATTATATTATATTATATTTATATTATATTATATTTATTATATTATATTATATTATATTATATTATATTATATTATATTTATTATATAGTGCACATTTTTGCATTTTTATAACACATTTTGATATAAAAAAAACATTGCTTCTATTTATGTTTTTTATAGTCCTGTGACAGATATATATATTACAGAATACAGATAATTATATAATTAATATTTTGCATTTATAGTGTATATTTTATTGTAAATAGAAATATTATAATCTTTAGCATTTATATTTTTTTTTTTTTTTTTATTCCCAGACAATGTAACAATTATATTATATTATATTATATTATATTATATTATATTATAACATTATTACAAGTGTATATTTTATCCAGTTTGTTTTTATAGGTAACATATAGATTAGATTATAATTAGAAATGGACATGTTTTTACATCATTTTTTTTTTTTTTTTTTTTTTTTATCATTTTTAATCATACACTACAAGGCACAAAACGTTGATTTTTGCTCCATAGCACAACAGTAGTATATTACATTAATTATCATTTAAATTGTCAAAGTAATGTATTATTGTTAAGTTTCGGGGAAAAATATGACTTTATGATATTGAATTTTACATCAGCTCAGTTTGGGACAGACACTTTTCTTCAGTGTGTCTGTGCAGTACAGTTGGCTGTTTAAAGAAAGCCCACCTCAAACTACTGTGGCTTTCAAGGGTTTCAGAGCATTTGACTTTTTGATTAAGCTCCATATTTAAGCCACAGTTCGCTGTGTGAACTGCATGTATTATTCTTTGTGACAGCATAATGCTTCTCTTTATAAAACCATATTTAGGAATGATAGCTTTTCAAATCATGCACTTTGTAAAGGCTTTCCACTCTCAACGGGACATTCAATACTGTTACCTTTTGAAAAAGTGGGGACTTTTTGAGCGTAGCTATAGGAAGCTGGCGCGGAGCCCGAGTTCTTGTTAGCTTGTCTTGGAGCCGCCCGCCAAGCACGCACACAGATGATTATAGAGATGAACGGCCATAAGCTCCATATTTTACGAGGAGGAGTGAGTGAACTCTAAAGTAGTGAGATGGCTGGGTCATAGTCAAAAGAATCGCACAGTAAGAAAACTAAATGGGTGTAAAGGGATTCACGAAGCTTATTCTGGATAAAGAGAGAGGATTTCACTCATCTCTTCCTCCCACCTCAGGGCTTCCTCTCAAACACCCTTCAACAGCCCACGACAATGAGGTGACACAATGAAGCACAAAAGCAAATGTCAAGACTCCACATTTTCTGAATGGTCTTTTTCATACAACTGCTATGAACGGAGACTGACACAAAACACTATAAATATCATGAAGTAGTCCATGCATGCTATTTTCCAGCTCTTCTGAAACCATACGATAGCCTCATTTGAGTAAACAATCCAAAATTCATTATTCACTGAAAATCTTGATATCTGCTTTAGTTTTCATTTCCTACTGAGAGAAGCAATAAAGGCCTAATGAATTAGTTCTTTTCAGTCAAATCACTTGATATGGTTCACACCAGTCTGAAATATTCATGCACAAAAACGTCCACTTAAGCTCAACGATTCTCAATCTTCACTTAAAGGAGAAGTCCACTTCCAGAATAAAAATTAACAGATAATGTACTCACCCCCATGTCATCCAAGATGTTCATGTCTTTCTTTCTTCAGTGGAAAACACAAATGCTCGTCTTGCACTAGCTCTGCAGTGCTCATGCGTGACTTCACGCGTTGTGTAATCACATTGGTAAAGTTCACGCAAGGTTAGTTCTTTGTCTGTGTACTCCGGTTCAAATACGTAGGATAGGCTGAAAAACTCCATCTAATTTTCTCACTTTTCTCCAATTTCTTCAACTTTAAAATCGTCTGACATCGTTGTTTAGCCTTTTTTTTTGTAAAGGGCATCTGACTTTCTTTGCTCGTTCGCATTGTAAACACTGGGTCGGTATGCCCACCTTCGTAATGCATGACCTTTCCAACATGGCTATGTAATATGTGAAGTCGTTAAAAACTATATAAACCTGGTTTGATGACGAAAACATACCTCTGGGAACTATTTTGCTAGATGGGAAAAGTATGTATCACTACAGTTTCCAACAGAAATAAACACTACAGGCTGTAAAACAGCGAGCACTTGTAATCGTTTTCATACACATTTATGATTACAGCTCAATAATTACTGTTTTTTCATTATTGTAAGGGTTGGGTTATTATTATCATTACACTTTATTTGCTCTGTTTTATTTTGTGAAACCTTAAACCTTGAAATAACCATTTTATGAAAGAGATACGCTCCGTGAAGCCGTTGTTTACAGTGAATTTATGACAGCTAAGGGTTCCGCTAATCGTTGTGCCTAACAACACCCCTTAAAGGAGAAGTCTACTTCCAGAACAAAAATTTACAGATAATGTTCTCACCCTTCTTCTAATCCAAAATGTTCATGTCTTTTTTTTTCAGTCGTTAACAAATAGTTTTTTGAGGAAAACATTTCAGGATTTTTCTCCATATAATGGACTGATATGGTGCCCCGAGTTTGAACTTCCAAAATGTAGTTTAAATGCGGCTTCAAACAATTCCAAATGCGGTTGTAAACAATCCCAGCCGAGGAAGAAGGGCTTATCTAGTGAAACGATCGGTTATTTTAATAAAAATAATACAATTTATATACTTTTTAATGTCAAACGCTCATCTTGTCTTGCTCTGCCTGAACTCTGTTTTTTTCCGGTTCATGACAGTTAGGGTATGTCGAAAAACTCCCATCTCATGTTCTCCCTCAACTTCAAAATCGTCCTATATCGCTGTTTTACCTTTTTTGCTAAGGGTGTTTGATCTTCTTTGCATGTTCACTTTGCAAAGACTGGGTCGGTACTTCTGCAGCGATGTAGGATGATTTTTAAATGATTTTTGAAATTGAGGGAGAAATTATGATTGGAGTTTTTCAACATACCCTAACTGTCTTGAGCCAAAATACACAGAGTTCAGGCAGAGCAAGACGAGGAGCGTATGAGATTAAAAAGTATTTAATTTAATTTTTTTTTAAATGAAAATAACTGATCGTTACGCTAGATAAGACCATTCTTCCTCAGCTGGGATCGTTTACAACCACATTTGGGATCATTTGAAGCTGCATTTAAACTACATTTTGGAAGTTCAAACTCAGAGCACCATAGAAGTCCACTATATGGAGAAAAAATTTTGAAATGTTTTCCTCAAAAAACATAATTTCTTTACGACTGAAGAAAGAAAGACATGAACATCTTGGATGACAAGGGGGTGAGTACATTATCTTTTTTTGTTCTATTTTTTGTTCTGGAAGTGGACTTCTCCTTTAACAGTTATAAATTCACTGTAAACCACGGCTTCTTGGGGCTTATTGCTTTATTATTGTTAGTTTCCAGCCTCAGCCATATCCCTTCTAGCTACAACCCTATATGTTTCACTTTCCAGATGGAACAAGCTTGCTCGATAGCTCAGCCGGCACGGAATTGCACTCAGGATGCGGAATGCTTGGGTACGAATCCTGTGAAAAACATGACCCAAGATGTAAGAGCTGAAAGATTAAAGATCAAAAAACAAGCTAAAACGGCATGCTTGCAATAGCATTTTTATGTCACATTCACTTTTGTTTATGCTTTCGGTTAGGTTTTGGTGTAGTGCAGATGGTACCTTATTTAAAACGTCACGGAGCATTAGAGTTATAGCGCCACTCAACGGACATTTCAATTTAGAACTGCAGTGACACATACAAAACCAGCGTCACATAAAACCTACCATATGTACGTTCATCTATTTACGATCGGGAAAAAACGACCAGTCTTTTAGCTCCACTCAGTGGACATTTTACATCTAATATGTCACAAAACGTACATGGCGGTACATATTTCGCGTCTTGTGAAAAAGTTCCCCGAGGTACGTTTTTGTCATGAGACCAGGTTGTATTTTTTCTTTTTAGAAAATGACGATCATCGTGTATAGCCCTTTGAAGCTGTATTGAAACTGATCCCTGATCCCCACTGAAAAATGTTTTCCTCAAAAACCTTAATTTCTTTTCGACTAAAGAAAGAAAGACATGAACATCCTGGATGACATAGGGGTGAGTACATTATCAGGAAATTTTTATTCTGGAAGTGAACTAATCTTTAATGTTATATGGCTTTTGAAAATTTTAAATATAAATCATAAGTCATATAGAATACATTTATTGCTCTTTTGTATGATTTTTTGAAGCTCAAAAGCTTCATTTATTCATTAACTCTTAAAAAAAGAAAGGTGCTTTATAAGGTTCTTCACAGTGATGCCATAGAAAAACCATTTTTGGTTCCACAAAGAACCATTCAGTCAAAGGTTCTTTAAGGAAACATCTCTTTCTTACCTTTTTTAATCTGAAGAACCTTCTATCGCCACACAGAACCTTTTGTGAAACAGAAAGGTTCTTCAGATGTTAAAGGTTCTTTATGAAACCATTTAAACAAAAAAGGTTCTATGGCATCGTGAAGCACCTTTATTTTTAAGTAGTTTTTGTTGGGGGGGGACCACATGCACAGTCTCTTTTTGTGTTTTCGACAGAAAATGATACGGGTTTGAAACAACACAATGACAGAATTTTCATTCTTGGATAAACTATTCTTTTAAGAGAGGGAACGATACTTATGAAATATGTATACAGATCCAGTTTGGTCTTGGTTGCTGTATGTGATAATTAAGGATATGCTCGCCAGTAGAGCGGTGAAAAAAATGCAGCGGACTTCCTTATTTTCTAACCAGAGCACTATAAGCGGCAAGTATCTTACATCTCACTACATTCATCGTAGACTCGCTTTTCCCCTGACGCTCAGACAAGAGCGAAAGAAGTCACTCTACTTTTATTTATGTGTGCAGCAGAAGCTGTTTAAACATTTTTTATTCCACAATCCAAGATCTTAGGGTTTTTTCAACCTTGCATTCATTTTGGGTGACTGGGATTGTGAAAACCAAAACGGTACGACGCACGCATTCTCAGTAAATACATAAACAAGGAGATGGGAGAGGAATAAACAGACGCAGCGCTTCATCTCGACGGCTGACACTGATGAAGTTTAAAGCGTGCCCCACCATTAATGGCACTAAAACAAAAATAAACCATTTTCAAGTATAAAAAGATACACAGCCGCGCAGCAACTAGGCAGCCGTGGTCTTTGATTTATTCCTAAGGGGAAGAGAAAGGACGGGAACATCTTGAATGGAGTACAAGGAAGATTCAAGTTCACCACAGGAAATCAATTTATGTGAGAGGGCATCCCAGTTAAAAATAGGGGAGCGCTAAGATACAAAGAATTAATTGGCATGGTTTTTGGTAGTCGAGAGCACTCGGGAGAGCCCAAGTTTGTTCACCATCCTGTTTTTGTGTTTACTCTACGGAGTTAGTCGTGTAGTCAAGCTGTCACGCGCTCCTTTACTTTTTTCTCCCCTCGATCCATTTTTTTGTTGTTTTCCGCCTTCGGCTGTCAGAATTCAAGCAGAGCGAATCACTCCAAGATTTTATGAATCTCCGTCAAAGGCTGCCTCATTTCACTGGAAATGATGATATATGGTGTTCCTAGTATGACAAGGAAGCTTTAGATAATAAGTGTTGTGTCACACTTCACTGAGTTATGACTAGTATCCAAAATGACTGCGCTAGACACTGATGGGGGTTTTGGTGTGGGCTGCGCTTGTACAGATTTTAATGAGATCTCGCAGCGTGTTTAAATATTTAACAATTCCTAGAGTAGCTCCTCTATCTGTTGTCAGAAACACCCATTGCAATTTCATCCCAATTCCAAGAAACGCTCTAAAAATGTGACATGCACATTGATGTTCGGCTCATTTTCTGTTTGGGAATCTGTTTAAGAATATATCTAACCATAAATGCAAAAAAACCCTGCCTACATTTGGCCATATTTTTATATGAACAAGGTCTGATCATGTGGGTCTCTAGAATACTTGCTTCTGATTGGTCAGTTGCAGCATCCTGTGGTCAAGTGTTTGTGTACAATGAGTGCTAAACTCTATAACTGATCACTGTCCCAGGCAACTACAGCTTCTTCATTGCTTTACAGTCTCTTCTCACATATTGAAATTAAATCTTTAATGTCCATTTATTTATGTATTTTTAAATTTGGTATTATTTTAACTGAAATGTACAATTGACTTGACGTTTTTACAAAATAAGTCCCAAGTCACACGTTTACTGATGCTTTTGGTGCATTCAAGTCATTTCGGAAAGATTGCATTTATTAGTTGAATAAACTTATTTTTGTTTTCTTTGTGCACAAAAAGTATTCTCATAGCTTCATAAATTACGGTTGAACCACTGATGTTACATGGACTATTTTAACAATGTTCTTACTACCTTTCTGGGCCTTGAACATGTCAGATGCGTTGCTGTCTATACAGGGCCAGAAAGTTTTTTTAGATTTCATCAAAAATATCTTAATTTATGTTCCAAAGATGAACGAAGGTCTTACGGGTTGGGAACAACATAAGGGTGAGTAATGACAGAATTTTCTTTTTTGGGTGAACTAACCGTTTAGGTACTGAGATTCTGTGTTGGATGTGGGGCTTACCAGCAATTTGTTGAAATGAATGCCTTTTTTTTTTTTTTTGGCTTGCAAAAAATCTAGTAAAAACAGTTGCATGTATAAAATACAACAATATTGTTTACAACAGAATACTTAATTAATGTACATTTATAACAATACTTTGCATAAAACTAGCTAAAGGGATGGGTTAACCCAAAAATTAAAATTCTGCCATCATTACTCAGCCTCAAGTTGTTTTAAACCTGCATTAATTTCTTTCAGCTTCAGAATACAAAAAGAAAGACATTTTGACGAATGTTGGTAGCCGAACAGTTGACGGTAGCCACAGTCTTCCATAGTTTGGAAAAAAATATAGCTGCAAGCAGCGATGACGGGCCCAAGCCATCAGCGCAATCGCCACCCTTGTGGCATCAGGAAAATGGTGCACAGCTGGCACATGCATTTATAGTAACCCTCTGCCAGTCTGATTTTAAGGGTTACAGCAATGAGGGTTACAGTATAGGCCTATTTACACCTGGTCACTTGATGCATTTTCTCTGTTTGGATATCTATCTGATTTGTTAAAACGTTTCCATTTACACTTGGCCACATAAATGTGTCTTTGCAAAACAGATAGAAATCCGTTCTTCAATTCCCGCACTATATGCAAATTTAACAGAGTTCACGTCAAGGAAAGCAGCAGATATGTGCTGCATTTTATTAATTATCAGCTAATTTCAAGATCAAAGACTGCAATAGGAGAGAGCACATCATCAGCACTTGAAAGATAGGTTAGTCTTACTACTTTTAATGAAGATGATTGTGTGTTGAGTGTCTGCGACTTACTTTCAGTTTCATTTGTGGCAGTTTGCGTGTCGACTTGCTGAAGAGATACTCAGCTACTCGCAGCGATGCATGTTGCATTAGTGCTGTCCTATCTGACTACAACATGCTATATAGCATATAAAACGCTCTCACATGTTTATTATTTTAATATTTTGGCAGGAGTAAAATTCGCATATGTGGTTTCAACACAGATGCAATTACCCATGTCCAGTTTCGTCTGAAATGCGGCCCAGACCACCTCCTGAAGTGGTTTGAGCAATTGGATTTAAATGCGTCTCGAAAGGGTTTCTGGGGGAATTTACATCTCCTGGTCTTTTCATGATCGGATAGCTATCCGATCATCGAAAATGCATGAAGTGACCAGGTGTAAACAGGCCCTATAACATCAAGATATATACATATACATATATATATATATATATATATATATACATATGTATATATCCATGGTAATTGATTTAGAATATAATGCACACTACATGTGCAAATGGTTATGTACACAACTGTATTGTAAATCATTACTAATCACAAAATCATAATCCACATCATAACCCCCTGAAGGTCACTGTGTAATCTGAACGCTGATATGGAGTCACCTGCTTATCATCTGGTGTATTTGGCAGATTTAGTGTTATAGAAGCACAAAACACACACATAGTCCTTCTCTGGTCCTCCTCCCACCATCTCTTCTATAGGGTTCTATAGGCTTCTGTCGGCCCCCTCACCCCCCTGCAGTTGGCAGCATCTCTGGGCCCCGAGAAGAAGGGTGTTAGTGCCAGGTCTCTAGATCCCACTCCAGCCCACCCTCCTATACCAACCCCCACCTCTCTCAGCACACTTCACTCATTATTCATGTTCATAGGGACAGCTTTCATTTGATCTATTACTTAGGCGGGGGGGACCACAGACTGCTGTGCGGCTCCATCCCTGCTGGATCTTTAATTATTGCAGAGAGGGTTTTCTCTGTCTTGTTCTTTGTTGTGCTAATGAAATATTGAAGTGGCCGATGTAGATTTCGTGGGGCCTTCTGGGGAGGATGGAGGCTTACCTTTCCCCTCTGCACAGACCTTCTGCACTCTGACCTGATTTTCATATTTCAAAAGCACATACGATCAAATGTTTGTTTAAAGGGTTCAGTGCATTCGGTTTTGCTTTTATGTCTGATTATTGTAAGACTCGTTACACTCCTCATTTGGAAATCACTTTTGATTAAAGCATTTGGTTAAAGAAGTGACTTTTCTATAAATAGTTTAGACTGAAATGAAAAATAAAGGTTGTGATGTTGTTTTTCTTGTAGGGTTTTAAATATATGAGGTTGTAAAGGATATCAGGTTTATTAAAATAAAAATACTTGGTGTGTTAGACATAATGTAGATTTTTTTAACAGGTTACAATATAGAGAAGGTTGTTTTCATAGATCTAATCTAAGGAAGTTATTAACTTACATATTCATAAACAATTAGTGATTCTAATTTTTGTAACTGTGACTTTTTATCTCAGAATGCAATATTACAATTATAACAACTTCTTGCAACTTTATTTGTGATCAAGGGTTAGCAACATTCAAGGGTTAGTTCACCCAAAAATGAAAATTAGCCAATGATTTTCTTACCCTCAAGTCATCCTAGGTGTATATGACTCTTCTTTCAGAGAAATCAGAGTTATATTGAAAATGATCCTGGCTCTTCCAACCTTTATAATGGTAGTGGACAGGTGTTTCTGTTCAACAGTCCAAAAGAAGTCCAATAAAGCGCATCAATCCATGATAAAAAGTGTCGCACATGTCAGCGCAATGCCGACATCCTAAGTCAAACATGCTTACAAAAATGCATTGATTGGCTACAGGAGGACTTTATTGGACTTCTTTTGGACTGTGAACAGAAACACCCACCCACTGCCATTATAAAGCTTGAAAGAGCCAGGATAATTTTTAAAATAACTCCGATTGGACTCGTCTGAAACAAGAAAATCATACACACCTAGGATGCATTGAGGGTGACCCTTTAATTCTCATATTATGACTTTAAATCTCACAATTTTTACTTTGTTTCTTATATTCGCAACTTTATCCCTCAGCAAATGCATTTCTTTTAAATGCAACTTATATCTCACAGCTGTGATGTATTTATTTATTTATTTATTTAAACTTATACAACTACTCCCGTTAAAAATCATGGGTTCAGTAAGAATTTAAAACAAAAAAAGTTAATTTAAATTAAAAAAAAAAAAAATGTAATGTTCATTTTTAAACGTTTATTTTAATTTAATTAGTTAAAATTAATAGTTTTGCATGATGCATGAATTTGATCAAAAGTACAGTAAAAACATTTATTATGTTACAAAAGATCTCCAAGAATCCCGAGAAAAGCTAAATTTAACTGTTTCCAATATTGTTTTACCAATTCAGCATATTATAATGATTTCCGAAGACTGGAAATATTGTAAGAAAAAAAAGATTTTTGTTTTTCAGAATTGCGTGATATGAACTCACAACTGCAAGTTATAAAGTCAGAATTGCGAGATATAAACTCACAATTCTGACTTTTTCCTCATAATTGCATGAAAAATTTACAATTGCAAGTTATAAAGTCATAATTACAATATAAACTTGCAAATCTGACTTTTTCTCAGAATTGTGTGATTTAAACTCACAATTCTGACATTTTTCTTAGAATTACGTGATATAAACTCAGAGTTCTGACTTTTTTTCTCAAAATTGCATATTATAAACTCATAGTTGTGAGTTATAAAGCCATAATTGCAAGATACAAACTCACAAATCTGACTTTTTCTTAGAATGACATGATATAAACTCACAATTCTGACTTTTTTTCCTCAAAATTGCATAATATAAACTCACAATTTCAAGATATAAAGTCAGAATTGCAAGATATAAACTCACAATTCTGATTTTTTTTCTCAGAATTGTGTGATATAAACTCACAATTGCAAGTTATATTCTTAATCGCTAGATATAAACTTGCAAATCTGACTTTTTCTCAGAATTGCGTGATATAAACTCACAATTGCGAGTTATAAAGTCCAGTTTTGAATCATAGAAAAGACTGATATGTTCTCAGAATTCCGAATTTATGTCTTGCAATTCTAACTTTGTAAATTGCAACTGCGAGCTTATGAAAACAGTATATAAAAAAAAGTCAGAACTGTACATTTGTATTACGCAATTATGAGAAAAAAGGTCAGAATTGTGGGCTATAAAGTCGCAGTTAGCTTTTTATTTTTTAATTCAGTTGCAGAAACAGGCTTCTATAGAACATACAGATTTTCTGTTAAAAGAGTAAATTACTGTTTTTAAAATATATATTCAAATAGAAAACTGTTCTTTTAACTTGTAATATTATTTCGCAATATTGCTGTTTTTACTGTATTTTTGTCTAAGAAAAGAGACTTCTTTTAAAAACATTTGAAAAATCTTTTTCATTTTTTATGTAAACATACCGCTATAGCTTCAAATGATCATAATACACCACAAGAAAGACTTATTACAGTCAGTGAAGAATGACAACACATAAAGCACTGCTCAAGCTCCTTACAAGAGCACATGTCTCACCCCCTCTCTAGTTCATAAGGACTGCACTGTAGGAGTGTCTGTCCATAACATCTGAACATATAATCCTTAAACACTGTATATTCCCAGTGAGAGCAACGGCAAATAGATGGAAAATTGATCAACCCGGCTGTCCGAACCACTGGGGACCGGTGTGGTCTCCAAGCAGAAAATCTCACGAATTCAACTGCAACCAGTTCAGTCGTTTATTAAAATCACTGTCCAGCACATTTCTCACGACGCACATTTAAATGTGGCTTTTTACGCCTGTGAGGCATTAATATTAACCACCTCTGAGCATATATGGGGTATATGCAGTTGGTGTGTTAAAAAATAAACATAATTGCGTCTATAGCAAGATCTTCAATAATTGGCTAAGGGGAGTGTGTAATTGCGCAGTGGTGTGGAAAGCCGTCTGACAGTGATCTACAGGACTCCATTAATTGCCATATGAATATACCCCACTCTCTTCTCCACACTGCTGAGGCATCAGTGTGAGAGAGACGGGTCACTCCGTCTTTCCCGGCCCATATCCTCACTGAGCTCATAATTACTAAAACCTTTAATTAATCTTGCTATCACTGGGTAAATGCAGTGTTCACCATATAAATGAATTATAGGATAAGTGTGGTATTGTTAGCACATGAGGGCAGATGGGTGCCTGCATGCATGCCGTTCGTGGCAATTCAAGTGTGCGTGTGTGCTAAATGTGGATTATTGAAGATCATATGTATAATTAAAAGATTAGTTGAATAATCCAAAAATTAAAACTCTTTCAGTCATTATTAAATTCTGGGGTTCAGACTGAAATTTAAGTTGATGTTTATTGATAACGTTCACCTCCAACCAAAGCTCTAAAATCTATTTAGTGTTTGGGGTAAGAAATGGTTGTAAATGCATCATGCATTTTGACAGAGATTGAGATTTATTAGCTATAGTGGAATACTTTCTGATAAAAATATTGGTAACACTTTACGTTAAGGTTTGTTAGTTGACTTTAGTTAACTACATTGGTTAACATGAACAAAGAATGAACAATACTTCTACAACATTTATTAATCTTAATGTTAATTTCAGCATTTATTAATGCATTATTAAAATCACAAGTTGTGTTTGTTAATATTAGTAAATGCGCTGTGAACTGAGATGAACAATGTACGACTATATTTTTATTAATTAGCACTAACAAAGATTAATAAATAGTGTAATTAATGTATTGTTCATTGTTCATTAATCATACGTTTATACATTAACTATTACATTAGCACTGTTAACAAAGGACACCTTATTGTAAAGTGATACCAAAATATTGATATTTAAAAAGGAAAAATGTAAAAGAAAAATGATAAATCAGTCAAAAGTATGTAACATATAAATTACTTTCAATGCGTTTTTTTTTTTTTTTTTTTTTTTTTTTTGCTAGTAAATCTCATGAATGGTTTGTAAGATATGGAGGACCACACCTGCAGAAATTAAAAAATAAATGACTTGATAAACACATATATAGTTCATTTGTAAATTCTTTTTTTATTACCTTTTTTCTTTATGTATTATTTCCTGTATTTATTTTTACATTTATTAATTTTACATTTTATTTACTTATTATTTCATGTATTTCTTATATTATTTATTTATTATTATTTATTTTATATGTATTTATTTGTTTGTTTTTAAATACATTTATTCTTGCATTTATTATTATTTTTTAAATATTAATTTATTCCCACATGTATTTATTTCTAAATATTATATACTGATCCATTTATTTTTACTTTTACGAGTGCAACAAAAAAAACAGGATTAAAACATAAAAATTTAAATAATAATAATAATATAAAATATATTAGTTAAACACATGAAAGTATATTGTTTGACATGGAATATAGCATATGGAATACTTTGGTGTGGTTTTTGATTATTTATTAATTTATTTATTCATCTGTTCATTTTTTCTTTTTTTTGGCAATTGCTAAAGCTCTAAAGCTTTCACCATGAAATAAGAAAATAATAATAATATTAATAAAAAGGTAATTGTGACTTTTTATCTCACAATTTAGGCTTTTCTTTACCAGATTTAAATTATATTGGTGTTTGATATTATAAACTAATGAACTGGAAGATATAAGGTAAAAAGCGTGAGGCAAAAAAGTCAAAATTGCTTTATTTATTATTTATATTTTTTTTATTGATTAATTGACTGATTGATTGAAATAGGTTTCCACAAAAATCTCACAAACAGTTTGTAAACACATTGTGCCATGTTTTGACAGTTATAAAGATTATTTAATTCATTAAAAATAAATAAATAATAACAATTAAAAATAAAATAATGAAAAATCAGCCAAAAAAATGGCTTGTAATATGGACTATGGACTACGTTTTTGACAATTGCTCTAAAGCTTTAGCCATTAAATAAAAAAAAAAAAAAAAATAAATAAATACATAAAAAATACATATGTTTTGATATTGTAAACTCATGAATTGCAAGATACAAGCTAAAAAGTGTGAGAGAGAAAAAAGGCATTTTTTTATTTATTGATTTATTTATGTATTTTAATGTAGCAGAAATATGTCTGCATAGAAATCTCACAAATGATTTGTAAACACATTGTGCCATGTTTTGACAGTGATAAAGATTATTTAATTAATCAAAATAAAAAAAAAATAAAATAAAATAATAACAAATAAAAATAATGAAAAATCAGTCTGTTACACAAATAATATTATTGAGATTTATATTTTTCCACCACACAAATGTGTTCCATTCATGACAGTTTTTTCATTTTTTAGGTGAACTGTTTGTTTAAAATAAAGCGAAACCTGAGAAACATATTTGGAAGATTTCTATTAGATTACAATTTATTCTTCGCTGATTATTTTAGCACAATAAACAGACTTTAAGGAATCTGGAACTGAAAACTGAGTTACAGAGTACATTTTTGTCCTAGCATATCACTCTTAATTAATGATCAGATTCTGTGTCCAAAAGCAACAGCAACAAATCAAAGCGAGTTTAAATTGCCTGTATCAGATCTATTGCTTTTAATACCTCCATAAGGTCCCTCGATTCCATCTCCTGAAGGAGCGAACACGAAGCTGACCAACAATGAGTTCTTGTGTTTAAATCTAATTGAAGTGATTGATGAATTCTCAAACCTCTTTAGCTGAGTTCCTGTGTTTCACTGGGAATAAGTCAGAGTGAAGAAAGTGGACGCTGTGACCCTGCGTATGAGAGCTGACATCCAGCTACGGCACCCGCAATAACTTTCCCTCTCGTGTCATCGCTAAAGCTCTGTGGGAAGGGGAATATGTTGTGACATGTCCAGATACGAGCCCTGAAATATATGCTGGCAGTTAGCCACCAGCCTCCCTTTCAATCAGCAGGCTCAGCTGACTGGGGCTCTTACAGTGGCTTGAGTTGACTGGGGGTGGAATCGTAACACTACACTACCATCTAGTGGCGTGCAGAGGGATTGCATGGCTTCTTGTTTCGGTGGCTCGGGAGCTGGTTGTTTACAAGTGACATTTGTTCCTAATTAAATGCTGCACTTGTTGCAGCACTTCTTGTGGAGAGGGGCTCGCATCCACGATGATGCAGGCAGGATTCTGGATTCTCTTGTAAGCTTCCTCCACTCTGAAAACAAAGAGCAATTTGTCATAAACGCTCATTGTCTTTCTCAGTATACCTGATAGCACTAAAAAAAAACCTTAGAAAACTTTACACTTGGCTACTACAGGGATCATCCTCAGGAAATGGAGCCATTTTTATACAGTACCAGTCAAAAGTTTTTGAACAGTAAGATTTTTAATGTTTTTTTTTTAAAGAAGTCCCTTCTGCTCACCAAGCCTGCATTTGTTTGATCCGATGTACAGCAAAAACAGTAAAATTCTGAAATATTTTTACTATTTAAAATAAGCGTTTTCTATTAGAATATATTTTAAAATGTAATTTACTCCTGTGATTTCAAAGCTGAATTTTTTAGCATCATTACTCCAGTCTTCGGTGTCACACGATCCTTTAGAAATCATTCTAATATTTTAATTTGCTGCTCAAAAATCTTTTATTATAATTAGCTTATCATGTTGAAAACAGTTGAGTAGACTTTTTTCAGGTTTCTTTGATGAATAGAAAGTTCAGAAGAACAGCATTTATCTGAAATAGAATAAAAGTATTAATTTCTATAATCTCTTTTCCAAAAATATAATATATATATATATATATATATATATATATATTTATAATCATCCAAGGAAATGGCTTGTAATATGGACTATGGACTACTTTTTTGGCAATTACTCTAAAGCTTTAGCCATTAAATAAAAAATAAAAAATTAAATACATAAAAAGGTAATTGTGACTTTTTATCCCACAATTCAGACTTTTCTTTTACAAGGTTGATATTATATTGATGTTTTGATATTATAAACTCATGAATTGCAAGATGCAAGCTAAAAAGTGTGAGAGAGAAAAAAGGGCATTATTTTTATTTATTTATTTTAATGTAGCAGAAATATGTTTCCATAGAAATCTCACGCATGATTTGTAAACACACTGTGCCATGTTTTGACAGTGATAAAGATTAATTATTTAATTAATTAAAATAAATAATAACAAATAAAAATAATGAAAAATCAGTCTGTTACACAGATAATATTGTTGAAAATATATAAAAAATATATTAAAAATATATTAAAAAAAAAAGAATTTTTTTATTTCAGATAAATGCTGATCTTTGGATCTTTCTATTCATCAAATAATCCTGAAAAAATGTACTCATCTGTTTTAAATATTGATAGTAACAATAATAATAATAATAATAAAATGTTTCTTGAACAGCAAATCTGAATATTAGAATGATTTCTGAAGGATCATGTGACACTGAAGACTGAAGTAATGATGGAATAAATTACATATATAAATTACATTTTTAAATATATTCAAATATAAAACAGTTATTTTAAATAGTTAAAAATATTTTCATTTCTAATTTGACTTTGGATCAAATAAATGGAGGTTTGGTGAGCAAAAGAGTCTTCTTTAAAAAACATTAAAAATCTTACTGTTCAAATACTTTTGACTGGTGGTGTATGTGTTCTTGCAATGCAAAAAGTTAGAATAAAACACTGTTTTTTAAAACTTAATATTTATTTTTTTAGGATTCTTTAATGAATAAAAAGGTTAAAAAACAATTATTTGAATTATTTGAAATGTGAAAGTCTTTAATGCATCCTTGCTGCATAAATGTTTAAAAAGAAAATAGGCTATTAAAAAAATCCTAATTTGAATATGAATTCGAATGTCTAATTTGAATGACCACAATTTGAATGGCAGCCAAACAAAATTTTACCAAACAATGTTGCTATTAAATGAAAATGAAAATGTGTCATTTTTGCTGCATTTTCTGTTCAAACCTGTTATCCTGGAAAATTATAATAATTATTTTTGAATGACACACTTTGAAGGGGTGACATTATAACCTCTTTGACCAGTTGATAAAAAAGTCTTTATCCCCCTTTATATTCAACCCCACAACATGGTAAATGGGGTTGGCATAAAATGTTTCAAAGAGAAATTATATTATTAATATTGTTTCAAATTAAGTTGTTTTTTGTTTTTTTGTTTTTCAAGTAAAATATTTAAGACACACCACAGTTTCTGTCCTGAAAATGCCTTGGAAATAGCTATTGATAGCTACTGAAGTCCACTTTGCTGTATTTAGGCCAGCTGGTGTACAACCAGGATACAAAACAACATCTGATAATTTCAAAAGGATGCAAAATTCACTTTTACATGGTGTTTCCATATAAATGTGTCTTAGCAGTGTGTGGACACAACCACTCAATGATAAAAAAAAATCCATTTACTCCTTTTTTTAATCCCCAAAAAACTAAACAGTCTCAATTACTAAACTGTATGACATCATACTGTCCCGTATTAGCATATTTCTGTCCTCAGCCAGTTGTACACTGTATGTGATTTTCTCTGCCCACAAGCAGCTGTAGCGACAACTAATGCAGGCGTTTTGTATTTGGATGTAAAAGTGAACGTGTGAGTCTTAAATTTCTCCCAACATCAGAGCCAGAGTGATGGGTCATTCTTGAACAATTCGTTCATTTTGAACAAATCTTTAATTTGACTCAGGACGAACGAGTCGTCTCGGGGAGTGATTTGTTCTGTCGCACATGTGCAACATCCTATTAGGTTCTGAACTGGAATTAGTTCACCTGTTTCGAGTCTTCGGGTTTTTAGAGTCGTTCGTTCATCTTATGGGGCTGTCACGTGATGAACGAACGACTCGAACCCGAAGACTCGAGAGATGAACTAATCAATTCTCTTTCCGGCTCAGAATGCATTGGTTAGCTAATTGGGCTGTCAGGTGATGAACGAACGACTCAAACCCGAAAACCTGTCAGATATAGGCGAGGTGAGCAAATCATAGACTAAAGAGCCAGGTAAACAATGAACTAATATTTTCTGTTTCTTATAGCATTATAGTTTTGTTTTGTTTGAAGTGTGATCAACGTTTGTGTAAGCAGTAGATGTGTTAGGGAGGTAACTGGTAACATTTTAATTATATTTTGCTAAAATGAACGAAATGAACGAAATGACTTGAAAAAACATTTGTTCATTATGCTGAACGAGGTCCAAGTTGGTAAAATGATCCGAACTTCCCATCACTACCACTGAGGACGCAGTGGATTAGTATTGTTTTTGATGGTAATGCACCACCATATACACAACAGATGGGCGGGGTGAGCAGAGCTCATTATCATTTAAAGAGACATGCACCGAAATGGGTCGTTGTGAACAGAGCTGTTTTCGAAAGGGTAAAAAGGGTGTTGTTTTACACGACCATTAAAGAATTTTAACCAAAGTATGTTGCAGACATATGAAGACCCTAAATCATGCCAACTTGTGGAAAATAAGCATCTGATGTCCCCTTTATGGGTTGTCACATAGAGTAAGCAAGGGTTTTAGGATGTGCCTTAAAAACACCCACTTAACAAGTTGACCTACTTAAGTCGGAAGAGCTGATTGATCTCTAGTTCAGCCTCCTCAACGGTCTTGTCCTGTCCCCTGTCCCTGAGTCTTCTCAGTCTTTCTTCTGGACTGACAGTGAGGAGCAGCACCAGGTTTGGTTTGAGCAGGTCTTCTGGCCACTGGTAGAGTTCTGAGCCTGGTTTTGGGAGGTTTTCAACCCTTCCACCCACTGCTGTGGCAATGGCATACGCTGCTGTGCTGTGCCAGTACCTAACAAAGACCAAAAAAAAAAAAAACACCTTTTTAGGCGTTATCTATAATCCAGGGATGTTTCCAACAAAATTTGTAGGACTACAATAAAACAACGCCAATATTACAAAATAGAACATTAAAAAGTGTATAACCCTCTTTTTTGTAAAGACGTGACGTGAAGTTACAGCAAGAGTCCACGTCTCTCTCACCTCCCCAGAGCCCACTGAGTTTTAACAGACTCCCTAAAGTGTGCAGTGAGTTTGGTGGGGGGTAATTGAGAATGAATGGGGGAAAGTCACAATGCCTTCATCGCAATATGACTGGTTATGATCGGCTGTGATTGGTTCATATGATAAATCTTGTGTTCATGCGCATCAGTCTGAATGAACAATATAATGCCGTTAATGAGAAGACTAATCCAAAAAATGTTAGTAAACAATTCACACACTTACATATAATCACTTTGTCATGTCAAAATAAGACTTAAAACGGCATAAAAACATGGGAGTTTTTAGTGGGTAATCAGCTCAGGTGAAATTTTAAGTAAATCTCTGTGTCTGTGACAATATTTACAGAGCTTTGATGACTGATGATCTGAAAAATTAAAAAACAGTTAAAAGTTAACTATTAAAAAGAATAGCTGAACATAAGTTCACAAATAAAATATATTGTTTGAATTGTTACTGCCTTGGCTTTAATACATGGAATATTGATTACTTTGTTAATGTAAAAATATAAATCTGATTAATTCTAGTAAACCAGTTTGTTAAAGATATAGTCCTCTCAAAAAGGATATCCTCCTGTTTTTGTGCCATATAAATACTGCTCTGATTACAAACATAATTGATATTTTAGTTTTATGTTTAAAATATCCTCAGATAAGCATATACATTTGACTGAGCCTCAGTTTCCACAAATCCAGCTTTAAAACCTGTATTTGCTTCATTCCCATACATGCCCAAACAGCAGCTGAATCATTTGAGTGTATTTGTAGCACACCCATCTCTACCTGTCCACTATGACAGGAGCCCTCAAGGATTCTTTTCCGATGTGGGCAGCCGTGATGTAGTTCCCCAGAGCGTAAAAGGCCCTGCGGATGAGGGGTGGTTCTGAGTCAAAGCGCTGTCTGAAAGAAGCCAGGCACTGGGGAGGAGATTTCAGCAGAGTAGCATTCAGAGACTCCCGCAGGGCTTCTGTGAGAGTAGTTTTACCTGGGTACATGGAGAAATCATGGAAATATATGGAGAAAAGCCAATAGAATTTTAAAGTGCTAACCATTTGTTTGTGCATGGTTGAATTTGTAGGTGACATTACTTTCTGCTTGGTAAAAAATAATGTGTTTGACGGCATATGTTAATTAGCCAAATAAAGTATTTGTCAGAGGCTCAGTGCTAACCTGTGGCGTCCAGTCCCTCGATCACAATGACAGGAAATCCATCACCCCTGCTTGTCTCCAACTGTTCGTCTACAAGCTTCAGCACTTCCTTTGACTCAGGGATAATGTCAGTGCACTGGGATGGGCAAAAAGATGTATTGTTTTACATGGTTAAAGTGCTGAATTACATTGGTTAATTGATCACCCATTGTTCATTGTTACCTTAGATTCGGTATATACTTTCATTTCAGCATCAACGTAAAATAGTCTAGACAGGTATACTTTTAAGTATATGTGTACACCCCGTCTGAAACTTAACAAATTCAGCAATTACTCTTTACTTAAAAGACATTTGGAGATATAATGTTTCAGCAAGTCTGCTTGATCAATTACCAAAGAAGCATGTTAAACTTACTCAGGAAAATAATAATTTTTTCTTATCAAAGTGATAAAATGTTGTGCCGCAAAAAGGAGCATACCCTCCTGAAAGTTAAAACATTTCTTTGTACAAAAGAGTGTACACTGTAAAAAATAAAAAACACAATTTGTTGAGTCAGCTTAAAATAATTTGTTACCCTGCTGCCTTAAAATTTTAAGTTCAGTCAACTAAAATAAGTTCATTCAACTTGAAATGTTAAGTTGTACTAAGTAACAACTTAGATATTTGTGTTTGTATGGGTAAGTAACCCAGCTGCCTTAAAATTTTAAGTTGATTCAAAACAAATATCTAAGTTGTCACCTAGTAAAATTTAACATTTCAAGTTGAATAAAGTTTTTTTGAGTTGACTGAACTTAATATTTAAAGGCAGCCAGGTTACAAATTATTTTAAGTTGACTCAACAAATTGTTTTTTACAGTGTAGACTGTTAGTATGAGAGAAATACCAAATCATGTTTTAAATATGAAAATATAGCAAATGTAACAGAAATTCTAAAAGAATCAACTTTTGACAAAGTCTTATTTTATTTTTGCTTTCATTTCAGGATGTGATTTCAGCTATAGGAAAAATGCAGATAAATACCAAACAAATGACTCAGAGCTGGTGAAAGTATGAAATGTATGGCAGTTTCATCTGATGCAATATTACAAAGTGATATGCATAGTTGTTGTCCACAATAGAACTACCTACTGTAGCCAACACACAATAGCCCATATTTACAAAAAAAAAAAAAAAACACTACTGTACTATAACCTGGTCCCAAAATGTTTTAAAAATCCTACTGTACCTCCTGAAGAACTTCATAGGCTTCATGCATACAGTAGAAGACATCAGAGTTCCTGATGTTGAGTGTGGACGGGTGATGCTCTGCTGCTGCTGCAGGTGTGATGTACTGTCTCACCGACTCCTCCACTTGATTGCAAGTTGTCAACATCTCCTGCCAGTAGTACTGACCCTCTCGCTTGTACGAAAACACACATACTGATTTACTCTCCTGCAGCGTCTTTAATACGTCCTCTGCAAGAGTTGTAGTGGATTTGTCTCGTATAAAAAACCCTTTAACGACGCTATTTTTGACGTCCGGTATAAAAGAATACGCTTCAAAAACATCGCAATCTCGCGGAAGTGTTAGGGACAGCTTGTGTTTTATTTCGGCGTGCGTTTGCGCTTTCTCAATTCTGTTGTCACTGTGGACATGCAGCGAGAAGAGTTTCTTATCATCTGCAAAAAGCTGCTGATGAGCATGATGAAGCACTTGTGGGTTTGAGCTCAGTGTGAAATAAAGAGGTTCGGTGCGTAAATCAAACTCCACCGCGAATACACGGGAACACAGCTGACCACAGCGAAACATTGCTCTCTTTAGCATTGTGAACCGTATTAGATATTACAGCAGCATATATAAATATCAGTCTTGCTGATCTGGAGGACCGCGCTTACAGAGAAACGAAACTTAGACCCAAAAACGAAAGTAAGACAGCCCAGCCGTCCATTTACGTAACTTGCAAAACAAGCCTAGCCTGTCAGGCTGTCTAAGACAGGGGTGTCCAAACATTTTTTTTTTAAAGGGGGCCAGAAGATTTGGTGACCTGGACCGAATTATATATATATATATATAAAATTAGAAAAGAAAGAACTTTCAAATAGAATCTTTTGTAAAATTATATATTTTTTAAATGTACTCAACTTAAATATTAATAATAATAATAAACATGTTTTTTGAGCAGCAAATCAGCATATTAAGGATCATGTGACAATAAAGACGAGTAATGATGCTGAAAATTCAGCTTTTCATCACCGAGATACATTAAGATATATTAAAATAGAAAGCAGTTATTTTAAATAGTAAAAAACATTTCACAATATTACTGCTTTTGCTGTATTTTGGATCAAACGCAGTCTTGGTGAGCAGAAGAGACCTCTTAAAAAATAAAATAAAAATCTGACTGTTCAGTGTAGGTAGTGTATATGTCCACATTAATAATATAATAAAATTCAGTATGAATATGCTACACTTCTGCCACAATACTGTTATTACAGTACATTCATGTGACCCTGGACCACAAAACCAGTCATACGGGTCCATTTTTCGAAACTGAGATTTATACATCATATGAAACCTGCAGAAATAAGCTTTCTATTGATGATTTGTTAGGATAGGACAATATTTGGCCGAGATATAGCTATTTGAATATATGGAATCTGATGGTGCAAAAAAATCGTATTGAGAAAATCACCTTAAAAGTTGTCCAAATGTAGTACTTAATAATGCACATTACTAATCAAAAATTAAGTTTTGATATATTTACAGTAGGAATTTGCCAAAATATCTTAATGGAACACGATCTTTACTCAATATATTAATGATTTTTGGCATAAAAGAAAAATCAATCATTTTGACCCATACAATGTATTTTTGGCTATTGCTACAAATATACCCATGCAACTTAAGACTGGTTTTGTGGTCCAGGGTCACAAATGTTGGTGATTCTAACCGCATTGTCGCACAATGCTTCTGTTTTACACGTCACGCCCCATTCACACGGGGCGTCAGCGTTAACGCTTCACGGAGGCAGGTTTCTGCACGGAGGGCGTGTCCGAAGCTTCGCGCTGATTGGCCAGCATCTGCACCGAACGGGATTGGCTAGCGTCTGCACTAGTATATTTGCATAAGCCGAACTGATTGGCTGACGCCTGCGTTGGCGGTTGTAAAGCTGACATTTTTAACTTCTGTCACTAGCAACGCCAGTGACGCGGCGCAACGGACACATATTCAGTCACTCCATTTGAAAATAAACGAGAAGCGTTAACGCCCCGTGGTCGCGTGATTGGATCAGTCAGCGAGTAAACACATTTATGTCTTTAGGCCCGTGCGGCGCCGGCGCGGTTCACAAGTTGCGCTCTCCCGCTTTTGGTGCGTTTAGGAATTCTTGCGCGGTAAAGAAATGGAAGCGCAAATTTTTATAGCTGCGTTTTGCTGCTACATCTAGTGCTGTCACCTTGTGTTGACATTATGAAACTGCATGTTTTGAAAATTATGTTTGGCGGGCCACATATAATACATTTCAGTAGACAATACGGACCGTTTGAAATTCATCCACTGGCCGCATTTGCCCCCCGGGCAGGACTTTAGACACCCCTGGTCTAAGATAACAGTGCACTGTGAATAAATCACGCGTTAATGATTAAACAGTTTCTATTCACCCGTAAAATTACATAACCAAATAACAGGCTACAAATAAACATTATAGTATAAGTGTTGAGTGCAAAGTGCAATTTCTTATTAACATGCTAAGACAAGCAATATTTTTTGTTTTTCCAGATAACCAGTTTAGCTATCGTTTTACAGAATTAATAAATAAATAAATAAGAAGGACGTTATTAGTAGCAATAGTATGCATGCTGTTGTGGTCGTCAGCAATTAAAGTTGAAATGTTAGGACAAAACTAATAGGCTATCAGTTATTGATACCATTATTATTCTTAGAATGAGAATGATGAAACCCAAATGGTTTCACATACAGGTGACTAAAAGGAAAATGAAGCACCACGCCTAGCCTATATATATATATAGTTAGACTCGGCACTACACCGGGGCTAGGGGTGGCTATAGCCCCATCAGAATGCAGAAGCGGTGGAGATGGAAAAGTGCTGTCTTGTGTTGTTTGCACGTATCTTTTACACAGTAACCTCTGTGTCATGTGAGCGCACGTTTCCTGCATTAGGCTAAATTTAATCTATCATATAATCACTAAGATTGTGATGTGGCCCTTGGCCGACAGCTTATCATTATATAATTATCATTATAATTATATGTAATGGCAATGTAATTATATTTCAGTTAGTTTTTTTATTAAGTTAATTAAAAAGAATGTTTGGGGCATTTTTTGTTCGTTAAATATAAGTTTTTGATTTTTAAAGTAGGCCTAACCACCAAGCGGCCAGCGCGGCAGACAGTGAGTTGGTCAGAGCCTATGCAAGTGCCAGCGCGATCACTTGCATTGGAAACATATTAAAATATGCTGTCTTTTGTGCTTATAAAGATAAGAGTAAAACATTATTCATAAGTGTAAAGGGTCTACTTTAATTTATGTGCACTCACAATATTAACAAAATGTTTTGCTTTTATAAAATAAAGAAAACAAAGAGGATGCGCTTTCTGCCGTCTCCTGGCTTGCCTTACAGACAAGATAATTATATCTATAGAATGCTTTGAATTACTTCTTTAAAACGAAATAATTTAAATTGAAAACAAAATCTCTTTCATTATGTAATCAGTAAAGATGCATATTTATTTCTATGCCTATTATTTCGCCAAATAGGCTACAATTTAAAACTATACTTATGTTAATCCTCTTGTTGTGTTCGGATTCCTGTCACACTTGTGGTGTTCTCGGTCAAAAATGACCGGACTCCAAACAACTGCTTATAAATGTGTCATTATGCTCTATTATTACTAAAAATTGGATTCATTCTTTTTGTCAACTTGTTTTCTTTCATTTAAGACCGGTTTTGTGTTTCTATTTGCATCCGATTAATCGTAGGCCTCATTTGTCTGAGAGAAGGTACCTGTTTTTTTAAGTGAAAAAAATCATGTGCATTAATAACTTTCACAATATGAGATAAAAAATTATTAAAAAAAAAAAAAAAATGCAGGGTTTCTCACACTAATGTGCTTGAATGTTTAGCCAGGAAGTTTGCTTTTAAAATTTTTTTATATTTTGCAAAATTGCAAAAAGTCACACTTGTGGTGTTCCTGGTCAAAAATAAACAGACTCCAAAACTTGTGCTTATAAATCTTTCATTATGCTATATTATCATTAAATATTAGATTCAATCTTTTTGTCAACTTGTTTTCTTTCATTTAGGACTGGTTTTGTGTTTCTATTTGCATCCGATTAATCGTAGGCCTCATTTATCTGAAAATAGGCAAAACTGTACAAAACTGCAGAACATCACACTTGTCAAAAATGGCCGGCTACTGAAAGTAAATGGGGAAGAATGAAAGTAAGAGAAACAACTAGTGTTCAGGAGCATTTTGTGCTTGCAAACGTAAAGGCCTTGGACCTGGGTGTGTATGGATGCATGCATACTCATGCTATCTCACAAACTATTGTGAGTATTTTATCTGTTTCATCCTACCTTGAACTGCATGCAATATGCTTTTATGATAACTCTCTGTGATACACCTTTCACACACTCACACGCTCAGACTGCATTGTCTTTAGCTTAGGTTTTGACGTTTTCATGTTGTCACAGAGTAGACGAAAGTTTACAAATAAATGCTTTAGCACAGAGAGAGCTTCAGCTTGTTGTTTCATAATATTGTCTCAGTTTGACAGTGTCAGTGCGCAGGATATTTATAACTAAAATAACAGTTTTGGTTTGTTGTTCCATGAAATGTTATAATGTAAATAATCTTAATGTGTTCTTTCTTGTGTCACAATGGTCAGATTTAACAGGAACGGCATAAGTGTTACTTTGTGCCCGTTTTCAGAAAATAAAATTTCAAAATAAAGATCCTGTTTTTTGTGATCTTCCCCATTCACTTTCAATGGCTGGCCATGTTTGACAAGTGTGACTTTCTGCAATTTTGTACAAAATAAAAGCATTTAAAAGCAAACTTCCAGATTAAACATTAAAGCACACTAGTGTGAGAAACAGTGCAAATTGTCATACATTTTTATCTTATATTGTGAAAATTATTCACAAAAAATGCTTTTCCACTCAAAAAATTAGGTGGCTACTTTCAGATATGAGGCCAGATGCAAATAGAAACACAAAACTAGTCCTAAATGAAAGAAAACAAGTTGACAAAAGGAATGAATCCAATCTTTAGTGATAATACCTGTAATAATAAGAGATTTATAAACAGTTGTTTGGAGTCCAGTCATTGTTGACTGGAAACACCACAAGTGTAACTAAGTGAAATAAAACCCACAAAAAAAAAAAATACAAAAATTCGAAAAAAAAATTCTGAGGAGCACTTATACCCTGTGTGAACAAAGTCAGTAAGTTTGAGTCCAATTTCTTTATGAAGTGTCTTGAATATCGATTATTATTGATTTTCTTAGCATCTTTTATGGTCTAGACCCATCTTAGCCCCGGTAGAGAAAAAAAATCTGGCACCGTGCCTGTTGACTCAGCTGATGTTTGTCTTTCGTTTTCCAGTCCTCCTAACGACGAAAAGAAACTGATCAAAAAAGCAACTTAAGTCCGCCCTGTATAAAAAGGGAGGTACGGGCTCTCTGAAACTTAGTTTCTGCGCACCATCAACATGTTGACATCAAGTCAAGTTGGTTTTGCAACAATGTTAATCCAGTTTTGTTTCAAGAACGTCCACAGCTTCTTATCAGCTCTGCTGGGATGGATTTGTACATCGTATCGCACGCAGATGCAGCAAACACCTCTCGGAAGCATCAGTCGCCCGAAGACTCGCATCCAAGAGCAGAAACGGGGATCCAGCACTCAGCTGACTACCCCAAGCAGTGTAAACTACCATTTTACAAGGCAGTGCAATTACAAATGCGGATTTTGCTTTCACACTGCGAAAACTTCATTCGTCTTGCCTATTGAAGAGGCAAAGCGAGGCTTACGACTTCTGAAAGACGCAGGTAGACAACATATAACTAACATAGTGTACGATATGAAGAATTTTGAAAACTTTGCACAAATAATGTTTTTTTTTTTTTTTTTTTTTTTTTTTTTATTCTAATAGTGAGATATAGATATAATGTATGCTATAATTTAGGTAATATGTAATATGTTTATTAATATTATTGTTTGTATGTTTTAGGAATGGAAAAAGTAAACTTTTCGGGCGGAGAGCCCTTCCTTCACGAGAGGGGTAATTTTCTGGGAGAGTTGGTGCGGTTCTGCAAACAGGAGCTGCAATTGCCGAGCGTCAGCATTGTTAGCAACGGCAGCCTGATCAGAGAAACCTGGTTCCAGAAATACGGTAAGAATCGTTTATGACCAGCAGAGGGCAGCAAAGATTGATTTTTAAACGCTTTGATGTCAACGTCAACTTATTTTTGTTATTATAGTTAATAACGATGGGAAAAAAAATATAGCAATGTTTATGACATATAGATTGACGAAAGGACTACGTATAATTATTAAACACAACTAATAAATGACTATTAAGTAGGCTAAGTATTGTTTATATGAGATGTCTAAATATTGCACTGTCAAATGTACAGTTTTCTTTGTAGGTTTCAGAACACTAGCAACAATATCCACCACTGCACTTTCATAAAAACATGTTAATCACTATGCACTGCATTTTTTGTCTGTTTCATGAAGGCATTTCATGCATGACATAGGACCAAATTTGAAGTGATCTGATTTATTAATTATTTTTTAAATGCTGCACAGAATCACCAAAATGGTCACATATAGTATGACAAGAAATGACTTTCAGTATTTTGATCAAGGTTATTTAACTAATAAAGTGTATAAGTAAAAACATAGTTATGAAATATGGCTAACCTAAAATAAAAGCTCTAACATTTGCACCATATACACTACCAGTCAAAAGTATTTGAACTGTAAGTTTTTAAACGTTTTTTTTAAAGAAGTCCCTTCTTCTCACGAAGCCTGCATTTGTTTGATCCAAAGTACAGTAAAACATTAAAGTTTGAAATATTTTTTACTATTTAAAATAACTGTTTTCTATTTGAATACATTTTATTTTTGAATATATGTAAAATGCAATTTATTCCTGTGATTTCAAAGATGAATTTTTAGCATCATTAATCTAGTCACACAGTCTTTCAGAAACCATTCTAATATTCTGATTTGCTGTTTAAAAAATATTTATTATTATGTTGAAAACATAATTTGGTAGAATTTTTTCAGGCTTCTTTAATGGATAGAAAGTTCAGAAGAAAAGCATTTATCTGAAACAGAAATCTTTTTGTGCTCACACTGTGGTCTATGTGGGTTTAATGCCCCAGTATAGTGATGGGGACATTATACTGTACCGCCCTTCAGATGAGATGTTAAACTGAGGTCCTGACTCTCTGTGGTCATTAAAAATCCAGTGGCACTTCTCGTAAAGAGTAGGGGTGTATCCCCAGAGTCCTGGCCAAATTCCCTTCTCTGGCCTTTGTCAATCATGGCCTCCTAATAATCCCTTATTCATTGAATTGGCTCTATTGCTCTCTCCCTTCTCCACCTGTAGCTGGTGTGTGGTGAGCGCACTGACTGCCGTCGCATCATCCAAGCAGATGCTCCACACTGGTGGAGGTTGAGGAGAGATCCCCCCCATATAATTGTAAAACTCTGGGTGTATAGCAATACACAATGAAAGCGCTATATAAATGCACGCATTCATTCATTCATTCAATCCTTGCTAAATAAAAGTATTAATTTATATATATATAGCTTTGATCACAGGAATCAATTACATTTAAAAATATATTAAAATAGAAAGCAGTTATTTTAAATAGTAAAAATATTTCACAATATTACTGCAATACTACTGACTGGTAGTGTACGCTACCGTTCAAAAGTTTGGGGTCAGAAAGATTTTTTTTTTTACAAAAAATGAATACTTAATTTCTAATAGTAAGTTTTTTGTTGTTGTTGTTGTTGATTTTCTGTTCATTTAAGAATCTTAAAAAAAAAAGTGGTTTCTTGACTACTAAATCAGCATATTAAAAGGTCATGTGACACTGAAGACTGGAGTAATGACTGCTGAAATACATAAAATTTTAAAATATATTATAGAAAACAGCTATTTTAAAATAATATTCCAGTGTAGTTTTTGGTTTTACTGTTTTGTTGTTGTTGTTGTTGTTGTTGTTGTTGTTGTTGTTGTTTTTTAAATAAATGCAGCCTTGGAGATCATAAGAGACTTCTTTCTGGAAAATAAAACAAATCTTACAGACCTTTAAACCGGTGTATTTACTACTAGTAATGCATTTCTAAATGCATACTTAGTTAAGATTTTGTAAGATGATTAAATAGGCAGAATATCAATGCAACATTGGTAATACTTTACAACAAGATTCATTAGTTAACATGAGTTAACTACATTAGTCAACATGAACTACATGAACAACATGAACAATACTTTTACAGCATTTATTCATTTTGGTTAATGTTAATTTCAGCATTTACTAATGCATTATTATAATCACAAGTTGTGTTTGTTAACATTAGTTAATGCATTGTAATGCATTAACTAACATTAACAAAGATTAATAAACAGTGTAATACATGTATTGTTCATTGTTCGGTCATGTTAGTTAATACGTTAACTAATGTTAACAAATGACATGTTATTGTAAAGTGTTACCACAGCATTTGCAGTGAGTGGTTATTTTGAATAAGTATATATACATTGTTATTATCAAAGTATTTACACATTATGACAGAAAACGCTCAATTTAATTTACATCTGCGTTTTAGGTGACTACTTGGACATCCTGGCAGTATCTTGTGACAGTTTTGACGAGAACACCAATAAAGTCATAGGTCGAGGTCAGGGCCAGAAGAGTCACCTGGACAAACTACATAAAGTTCGTAACTGGTGCCGGGAGTATAAGGTGGCTTTCAAAATCAACTCTGTTATCAACACCTACAACGTGGATGAAGATATGACCGAGCAGATCTCTGCTCTGAACCCAGTGCGCTGGAAGGTACACTTACTTCCCTTACTACAGACTCTATTGTTTTAACCAGGCTTCTGCTGAGCATGTGTTTAAGGCTGTATTGCAATGTACACACAGGTCTTCCAGTGTCTGCTAATTGAAGGTGAAAACGCAGGGGAGGACAGCCTCCGCGAGGCTGAGAAATTTGTCATTAGCGATCAGCAATTCCAAGACTTCCTGGATCGCCACCAAAACGTTAAGTGTCTGGTTCCAGAGTCTAATCAAAAGGTAATTTTGAGGCACAGAGTGCATACTTTCGCTCAATTCAGATCAGCGTTTCCAATTCAGAAGATAGACTGCCTTCAATTCATGGATAATATAGCAATAAACTTTTAGTTTCAATTCATTAGCAAAGCTTTTACAACTTATGGGTGTGAATTACGAGATTTGAATTTAAATAAAAATAGCTCTACGAGATGAATATGAATATAAATCATATAAATTGTTTATACTTACTCATCTGTTTTTCGTTTACAGATGAGAGACTCTTACCTGATTCTTGATGAATATGTAAGTGGTTTCATATTTTCTTCTCAGCATCCATTAAGTTGTCTTCTCATTACCGTGTGAAGGATTTTTTTTATATTCGATTATGTTGTCATTAGAGTCTGAATGATTTTTTTGTGTATTAGATTACACTGTTATTATAGTGTAAATGATTCTTTTAAATTACATTATGTCATCATATCAGTAGCGGAGGGGATTATGGATAGGAATATAATAAGGCCTGCAGTAATTTGCCTCATTCCAGGCTTCAAATTACTTTTCCCTCCCTTGATAATCTCTGATCTCTATTAATAATCATGCTGTCTACGCTACATCATCAGAATGAGCAATCATCATAAATAGATTTTTTAATCCTCCGTATCTGATGCCGCAGATGCGCTTCTTGGATTGCCGAGAGGGGAGGAAAGATCCGTCCAAGTCCATTCTGGATGTTGGTGTGAAAGAGGCCATCACGTTTAGTGGTTTTGATGAGAAGATGTTCCTCATAAGAGGAGGGAAATATGTGTGGAGCAAAGCAGATATGAAACTGGAGTGGTGAACTGCTTTAGTATTGACGTTTTTACTCTGTGTTTACATTGAGACCTGAGTTAATTTATCTAGTAATAAACAACTGTATGGTATATTTACATAAGTCACGACACAACTCCATAATGGTGCATAAATGTCTGTGTGGTCATTATTTATAAGAGATTTTACTGCAGTGAAATTACATACTTACATATATAAATTTAATTACATATATAGAAGGATAATTGTGATTTTGTATATATGGTTTTTAATACATTTTGTATTAAGTTATGCTTGTTTTTTTTTTCTTGAATATTTGTATAACCTGAAGTATGTTTTTAAGATGCTATGGTTGTCTATATCTTGACATTCTTAGTAGAAGTAATTGTCATGTTTATGTAATCTTGGAATAATATTATTGATTAATTATCAGTTTACATAGTTTAATTAACTGCATTTTCAAAGAATGAAAGCACTTTGAACTAGAATAAAGACTTTAGTACAGATGCATTAATTTCCATAGTTGACAGTTTAGTCTGTAGCTCCTCAGATTGCAACTTTGGAAAAGAACTCTTTAGACTTTTCAGTGATTTCTCATGTAATCCCATTATAAATAAAAAGCTTTGAGGCACTTGTAATATATAGTGAAGGTCACTGAGGCACTCTGAAAATAGGAAATAAAATATATAGGAAATAAAATAGTCTTTTTTATATGTTTTATTGTATTACTTTTTTTTTTGAAAATAAATATTTTTGACAAAATCTTGTTTCATCTGATTGCATAATTGTTCCAAGGGCTCCTAGTGTCATATTTTAAAAGAAATAGACGTAGATGAAATAGACATATACAATGCCACCCTTTAAAAGGATGGTAATAACTTCAATTTCTTTAAAGGGATAGTTCGCCCAAAAATGAAAATTCTGTTATTAATCACTCACCCTCATGTCATTCCAAACCCATAAGACCTTCAATTATCTTTGGAACACAAATTAAGATATTTTTGATGAAATCTGAGAGCTTTCTGACCCTGCATAGACAGCAACACGGTTGAGAAGAAAGGTAGTCCTTACTACCCCTCTGGGCCTTGAACATGTCAGCTGCATTGCTGTCTAAGCACTGTTAGAAAGCTCTCAAATTTCATCCAAAATATCTTAATTTGTGTTCTGAAGATGAACGAAGGTCTTATGGGTTTGGAAAGACATGAGGGTGAGTAATTACTTTTTGGGTGAACAATTTAAATTTTTAAAGTTTTTTACTGCTCAGTGATATTTATGTAATCATTTTTATGTCCCCATCATGTCCACCTTATTTTTCCCGGAAGAGCGGTCGCGGCCATTTGTAAATTTAATGTGTCTGGCTTCTGGTGTCAGCTTCTAGCTGTAAACAGCTCATTTTACTGCTTGATATTGCAAACTAGTGTGTCTTACCATATTATTTTAATGTATTATCTTAATTATGAATACAATTGTAGTGCAAACAGTTTTACCGTTTACGGCACTTAGAAATTCTTCTCGTTATTTCCCTATGGCGGCATATGATCCGAAAAAAGATGGATATTAGGCTACATCCAACTATACATAAATGCATTAAAAATAAAATATTAAAAATTATTAAATTATTAAAAAAACTAAATTAAAAGTGTGTTTAAAGATGTTGGCGCCGATAGCCTTGTGGGCAGCATGCCTTTGCGCTACGGGCGTCCCGTGTTCGAATCCTGACTTGAGGACCTTTCCTGTTTTCACTCTCTCTTTCACTTTGCTTCCTGTCATATCTGATCTGTCCTATACAATAAAGGCGAAAATGCTAAATATATATATATATATATATATATATATATATATACAGTACTGTGCAAAAGTCTTAGGCCACTAGTATTTTTATCAGCTAAAAATTAGTTTAAAGTCAGTTAAAGTCGGTCTTTTGCTGTAGTGTGTCAGTAGGAAATATCAGATTACATTTCCAAACATTCATTTTGCCATTAATCTTAATAATCCAGTGAGATATTTATTGCACAGAGATCTGATCTCATCATCATCCAGTCTTTCTGGAATGACATGAAGAAACAGAACAAACTCAGACAGACTAAATCCAGAAGAACTGTGACAAAATCTCCAGGATGCTTAAAGAAACCTACCTGCAAAGCTGCAGCACTGTTAAAAGTTTTAGGCACTTGTGTAAAAATGCTGTCATAAATAGGAGGATGCTGTCATAAATAGATTTTCTTTATCAGTTCCCTGGTGAAAAAACCAGCATGCTGGGATGCTGGTGAGGTATGTTTTGATGCTGGTTTAAGCTGGTCCTTTGCTGGTTTATGCTGGTCATGTTGCTGGTCAAGGACCAGCATAAACCAGCTATGGACCAGCTTAAACCAGCACCAAAACATACCTAACCAGCATCCCAGCATCAAAACATACCTACCAGCATATGCTGTTTTTTTCACCAGGGTTACCTTCTATCAACTAAATGAAATCAACATTTGGTGCGACCATTCTTTGCGTTTACAGCAGCTTTTGCCCTAGGTGCACTTGCACAAAATTTTTCAGGTAGCTTTGCAGGTAGGTCTCTTGAAGCATCTTGGAGACGTTGCCACAGTTCTTCTGGATTTACTCTGTTTCAGTTTGTTCTGTCTTCATGTCATTCCAGGAAGACTGGATGATGATGAGATTAGATCAGTGTGGAGCACTGGCTGTTCTCAGACTCCTTGTGCAAACAAAACATCTTGCAAAATTATTACAATTAATGGCAAACAGAATGTTTGGAAATGTAAACTGATATTTTTTACTGACACACTACAGCAAAAGATAGAAATAACTTACTTTAAACCATTTTTTAGCTGGTGAAAATACTAGTGGTCTAAAACTTTTGCACAGTACTGTATATGTGTGTGTGTGTGTGTGTGTGCGTGTGTGTGTGTGTGTGTGTGTATGTTTAAAGATGAAAATCGTAACAGTAAGATGTAGTTTACAAAGTAAAAATAAAATGTATTTTTAATTACCAAAACTGGCAATTTATGAAGAAATGTTCTTAAATATTCTACAATATGTTTTCTTAAAAATATTGTTTTAGTTCTGCTGGTCTTTTGAAATATCCAGCTAACAGAAGCCTTTCAGGTAAAGCTAAAACAGTACAAACGATGAAAAAAAACAGAACTGACTTAAGGATGACTCCGTCACGTAAGGTAATGATACCTCAACAGCTCCCATAAACTGTTATATATCACTTGGAGAAGTCCCAAAGTCTGTTTTCAAGAAGCAGCACACTCATTTGTGTGTTGTACCCAACAGAGGGTGCTGGTGTTGCGCTTTCGCTTCAGAGACACACACATATATAGACATACAGACTCCGCGGTCTGTACAACAGCAGAGCACTAGGAAATACTCAGACTAATGGCGTCTTCACAACGCGTCCGACCGACCAGCTGATTCTTGTATCTGCCTGCAAAACTACATGAAGACATAAGGTAAAACGTTCGTGCAATTACAGATGGCTATTATGAATGTATCGGTCTTAAACTAAAATGTATCCGCTGTATACGACACTATATTGACTTTCAGTAATGCAGTAGGATTTGTGCAGCGTTCATCGTTTTAAAGCCGAATGTCTATGTCAGCAGGTCAATATGTCATAAAATCTCGGTCTTATTTTATTTGGCAATGCTTTATGATCTGCATTTAGCTAAAACGACGAAACTCCACTTTCTTCTTGGATGTGCGTTTCTCACGTAGATATGTTTACCCGCTTGATGTCTAAGATGGCTGTTTACTATTATTATATGTCCACACTGTAGGCTACTTTCACATTCAAATGGGCTGGCTCTTAAAACCTAGTGCGCTGCCTGCCTAGACAGAACAATATTTCACGAGTCTGTAATGCTCAGAAAAGCTGACTAGGTAGGCAGCACACTCTGTTTTGGGATCTTGGGATCATGGGACCCTTGGTCTGTCCAGTCAGATGATGCAGATATTCATGTGAAATGGCCCTTTCTGGTGTTTAGGGAGTTGATGTGCTCTGTAAGGGTGTAGAGGATCGAGACTGGGTTGCACAGTTCGACAGCTTGTTAAGTTTTGACATAAACCCTGGATGAACACTTCATGGAAAGACAGTAAATAGCTTTGAGTTACAGGGATTTTCCATGCTTTTTTGGGATTGTGTAGTATTTGCAAACCCTTCACTAGGTTGTCAAAACTGCATGCGTGATCCAAGGTACCAGGCGGGAGATCTTCTTGTGCATCTGTTGACATCTCAAGGTAAAGGTTTTGTGTAAGGGTGTAAATTTGCTTGGCATGTTTTTGAAAAAGGTGAGAGACAACCATGAGGATATGGTTATTCATATTCAAAATGTTGATGGTATTGCGATGAGGAAAATAGCATTATTTCTTCATATCTCAAGCCTCATTTTCTATATGTTCTATGTTAAATATGGCTACTGATCTGTCCTGTTCTCTGGAGTTTTTTCAGTTTGAATCCTCCCTATTTTAGTTGTTGACTAAATAGGTTAGTTTATTGGATAAGGTATGACTAATGGATTAATTATGACTGTAGTTTCAGCCTTATGGAAATGTTACGTTTTCATTTCTACAACCTGGAAGATGATTTTCAAGCTGTGGGTTCCCTTGTGAATATTTACTGGATTTTTATAGCAGTTTTAGATACACAGGTTAAGGCTTGTGCTTAACATTTATGTTTTGTCCTACACATACAGTCTATCGTAGAATTGTGAGTTTTAAAACTGCTGTGTTTTATGTGCTTTTCAAGTGGAGTCATAAATATTGTACGTTTCAAGACCCAGCAAAAGGTTAAAAATTGAAAAATGGGAAAGTTGGAATTCTAGATGAGTTGCCGAACTGTTAAGTTGTAAGGCACAGTGTTTTTTCTGTGGTCAAGGTTTGGAAAGAGTGAAAGAATGTAGGAAGGGGAAATAAAATTAAATTTAAATAACCCTAATATTGTTTAAATATCCTAGATGTATATATCCCTGCATCTCTACTTCTTTCTATTCTATTCTATCATCTATAGCACAACTGTACATACCACTTATTTATTTATTTCCCAATTTATTTTTTCTAATTTTTGTCTGTTTATATTTACATATGTGTATTTTATTCTCATCTTATTTTTATTGTCTGTACGTTGTTGCTGTCTCTGTGTACTGGAAGCTAATGACACTAAAACAAATTCTTTGTATGCGTAAGCATACTTAGCAATAAAGCTCTTTCTGATTCTGATTCTGATTCTGAAAAAGGGTGTATTGTGATAGTTATGCACAGCGTCCAAGAAAAACTCTTTACTCCCATCAGTCTTCTCAAGAAACTAGTGTTTGACACCACCAGTGTTTACATATTGTAACGCAATCTCTCTGGTATTTACTCAACACCCAACACTTAGTATCCTGGCTCAAAGTAATAATTTAGATGGGTTACTATGATTCTGCATATTCCATTTAAATTTTTCTGGATGTGGTATTAATGGTTTAATTAATTTAAAACATCAAAAACATGCTTTAGATCTACTGAACTGATAAAACTTTAATTATTATTATTTTTTTATTATTTTAAACAATAATATTAGGGTTATTTAAATTACATTTTTATTCTTTCATTTTTAATTGTGTTTTGTGATTTTATGTAAATGTATTGTCAAAAATGGTGGTAATCAAGGTAATTCATTAAAAAATTTTATCCAATGAAAACCAACTAGTTTCTTTACAACAAAACACTGCATACTTATGATTTAATCATGTAAAATTCTGCGACAATCAACATTTCCATTTGTATTTTCCAAATATAGTTGTAGGTCAAAAGTTTACATACACCTTGTAGAATCTGCAAAATGTTAATTGTTTTACCAAAATAAGAGGGATCATACAAAATGCATGTTATTGTTTATTTAGTACTGACCAGAATAAATTCACATTTATTCTCAGCCTACAAGAGAAAATAATAGTTGAATTTATAAAAATGACCCAGATCAAAAGTTTACATACGCTTTATTCTTAATACTGTGTTGTTACGTGAATGATCCACAGCTGTGGTAGTTGTTCATTCATGAGTCCCTTGTTTGTCCTGAACAGTTAAACTGCCTGCTGTTCTTCAGAAAAATCCTTCAGGTCCCACAAATTCTTTTTTTCAGCATTTTTGTGTATTTAAACCCTTTCCAACAATGACTGGATGATTTTGAGATCCATCTTTTCACACTGAGGACAACTGAGGGACTCGTATGCAACTATTACAGAAGGTTCAAACACTCACTGATGCTTCAGAAGGAAACACATTAAGAGCCAGGGGTGAAAACTTTTGAACAGAATGGAGATGTGTACATTTTTATTGTTTTGCCTAAATATCATTTAGGCATTTAGGTCCCAGGCTTTTAATGCATTGTGTTTCCTTCTGAAGCATCATCTAGTGCACTTTATGGAAGGGGTTTATAAATGGGAGCGGTCTGTTTACATTACAGGAGAGTCCTTATCTGATGAGTGTTATCTAGTGTTAGATGTGCTTGACAATATATTTGAAGCATCAACATCCAGCTCTTTGTTCTCCATCTAACATACTGCATTTTATTCTTGACTGAAGAACAATTATCTTCACTTATTTATATACTTAAACAGTAACAATAACTGTTTACCCATTTACTTACTGTACATTGTACATGACACGGTTATGCAGTTTCACCTAAAATAAACAGTAGAACAGAGATTAGATCATTTGTGTTACTCAACAGTCAAGAAGTCACTCCCAAATTAGGTCATTCATCTATCCATACCAAAAGTAGCCATTCTGAAGTATAACTTTTAGCATTCGTTTATCAGAAAGTTAAATCAAACTGGTGGTTCGAATAGCAAACCGAGAACAAACTCTGACTTTTTTCTGGTAGGCTTAATTTCCGTTGTTTATAGTAGCTTAGAGAAGTTTCAGGTCAGCCAAAGGTTGTGGTGACCCAGCAGCAGCAGCAGCAGCGAGTACAACAGTTATCTCAAGAATATGATAATGAACATGCAAACATACTGTTTTGCTTGTGAAATATTATCTTAAATGTGTCAGGCTAGTGAAAAGCTATTTGATTATGGACTCTTAATCCCTTTCAAGAAGACAAAAGGAGACATATTGTGTGCATGGTGTTAAAAAGACCTAATTAGAGGCTTACTCTAGGGATGGACTAAAATATAATCATAACTAATAATCGTGAATGTTCGCATGTATATGTTTCATCAGAATTTTTGACACTTTCTCCCAATCACAAACCCAGAGAATATCAACTCACATTGTTGTTGAGTTTATTTACCTCTTTTAACTGTATTATATTTATCATATATATCTCGAAAGCTAAAACCATAAAATTCTTAATATTAATTTCAGTAGTTCCAAATTACGTAGTCATTTTCTATTAAAACAACAAAAATATCTGTGTTTTCAGATCTTTAAAAAGTGCACAGAGGGTTGCCAGGTTGAGAAAAATAAGTACAGCACTAGTCCGAAAATGAGAAAAGCTTTGGGGTTTTTACATTTTAAAATCTGGGAACACCAAGTATGAAAACTCATGGAGGCTTGTTATCAATACAACTAAACATAAACATCATATGAGAGAAAAAAATAACCAGTGGGCCAATATCACATTTATGCTTCAATTCAAAAGAAATCATTGTTATGATTAAATACAGTTAATCTTGCTGCTCTAGTCTGATTTGTGTTGTTAGTAACATTTGTTCCTAAAACAATAAGATGTAATGCTTCAGTAACAAAGAATGCTGAATAGCTTGACCTAGCTGTATTGATTATTTAATAATTCTTCCTGGTCGGCCCATTTAATCCAACTGACTTGGGAACTCTGACCGCAGTTTCATCTTGAATTTTTACGGGAAATCCATGAAGACATTTACTAGCTTTGCTAATGTGTTCTAACCTATAGGTGAGCTTCACAGATAAGCATTCTGTATATTTAGCATTATATGGCCTTGTTTGACCTTTTTAGCCCCTACATCCAATGCACTAAATGCATTACAGAGCACTTAAAGCTGTTAAGTTATGGCCAGCATTTGAAAGCAGGTGAGGTTTTAGATACAAGGACCATTTTGCAATTTAATTACGAGAGGCAGTATGACAACAGACAGTTTAACTCGGGATTGTGTTATTGCCATACCAACTAATACATAATGGATGACAATGAGCTTTTCCAATCATATATTATTTACTTAAAGATTCCATATCGGTTTCACTGAGTACCTTCTGATTCCAATCTGTTGCCATTATCACTCCAGATGGTAAGATTTTTTTTTTTTTTAAATTTGAGTATTTTCTAAATGCAGTTTGTTAATAACATACCATGCTTTCTCTATTAGTCAGTCATCATTCCTGTCAGTGACAAAACATTGTTGCTATCCACTAGCTGTGGATGAGAAAGCAGTTAACGCAGAGCTCTGTAATGCAGGCAGGAGACTGGCTGGCTCATGGCAGAAGGTGACCTCAGCTGGGTTCACATCTGATTAAGTCAGATATTTCGCAGAATAAGTCCCAGTAGCCTCGTGTATAAAAGTTGCATATGCACAAAATGAATTTCCAAAGTGAGCGTGCCAAGAACACACTGGGTTATATGAAATATAATAAACGAGTCACACCAAAAGACTCGTACAAGTCAAGATAACAGTTTGGATCTGTCACTGTTATCAAGTAGGGCCATATGAAATCATTTTATTTTTCCAAAATTCTGTTTTATTTTTTCCAAATTTCGTTTTAATTCTGCTTCCATTTTTTCCTTTTATTTTTTCTAGACTCTGTTTTATTGGTTAAATTAAGAAATATCATGAAACTTATTTAACAGCAATTAAATAAAAGTTTAACACAAATTGCATTTTACGGCCCTTTGAAATGCTTTTTTTCTTTACTAAATAAAAATTGTTTTATTTTAACCAAATTCTGTATTTTCCATTAAAGTCCATTTGAATGATTTTATTAAATTTTAATCATCCATTTTATAAAAAGAAAATAAAAAAAAAATGTATTTATTTCTTTTTCTCAGAAATACTATGTTGTGTATTTAGATTTTTCTGGTAAATATTACTTAAAGAGTAATGTTTTAAAAAAATATATTAGTAGTAGCAGTACTATCATTACATTAAGCAATATATTTCTGTCACAATTTCTTCAAGTTAAACCAAACTTTTTTTTTTTAACGGGTTGCCGTGAAGGCTTATAAATTTCTGTTTGTATGTGATATGATGATAGTTTTTCTCAAAAGAAACAGTAAAATGTTAATGAAATGATTCTCACAGCAGTTCTACAGATTATTTATGTGTTCATGTACTCATATATTGAGGCGGCAGAGGCTGAAAACACAGCGAGTGTCATGCGTGCTTCAGTATGTGTGTAGTAAACGAAACCGTGCATATGCGCCATTCATTCACACAGAGACACGCAAATGCAGGATTCATATTTAAATAGCATTTTTGCGGCTTAATATTCAAAGACACTAGTCCATATCGCATTTTGATTTAAGTGTACTGACCTACTTTTGATTTATTCATTCAAAAATTTGGCAAATTCCATGACATTTTGCAGTAAATTCCATTTTTATGACTGGATTCCGCATCGGGCCCTAATTAAGATGAATCCGGCACTGAATGAACTCACTGAATCTGCAGTTTTGCAAGACAAATTTGCATTTTTTTATAATATCTAAAATATCTAAAAGTAATAATGGTAACTGACTAGTACCGGTTCATTTTGTGTATGATGGTTGAGCTTTTGGTGGACAGGCTCGCTGCAAGCTTGTCTGATGTGATTTCGAACTGCAGTACCTGAGTGACGGGTATAATTTCTTATTCATTCAGTTCTCACAGCCGGTACCCCCTCAAAACTTGGCTGCTCACCCTGCCCTCTAGCATCAAGCATTGCCGCATGTGGCTGGTGATAAAATGAGGCATTTGCATGTTAGTAGCTTGATGGCAATGCGTGAACTCATCAGGCATTGAGGGCTGTAAAACCATTCAGAGCTTTGCCTCATTGTACAGCAGCAGTATGCACAGCATTGCACAGCATTGTCCAAATTTCGGTACCACCATGATGGTAGATGCAAGCAATAATTTAGAAACAGTGCAATGCGAAGAAATTCCACTAGTAGTTACTATTTTTTTTAATCTCACAATGTGACTGTATTTCACGGGCTTGCAACTTTATAGCTCAATTGCGACTTGATGATATGAAAATTGCCCCATGATTTACCCACCCTCAAGCCATCCTGTGTGTATATGACTTTCTTCTTTCAGACAAATACAATCAGAGTTATATTAAAAATGTCCTGGTTCCTCCAGGCTTTATAATGGTAGCGAATGTCTGTTGAGATCTTGTCTCAAGTCCAATAAAGTGCATCCATCCATCATAAAAAGTGCTCCATGTGGCTTCAGGTGGTTAATAAAGGCCTTCTAATGCAAAGCGATGCATTTGTGTAAGAAATATGTCCATATTTAAAAATTTACAAAATGTAATCTCTAGCTTCTGCTAACTTTCACGAGAGAGTTGCATTCCAGTGGATGACGTAGAACGTACGCGTAGCGTAAGCTTCGGTGAGAAGAGAAGTCACTAATTAGAAATACAAAATTTGGATTTTTAAAGAAAAATGTGGGAAAATTTCGACATAAGAGAAGACGAGACTAGTTTTCCTTTGCAGTAAACAAAACTTGGTTCTCACAAGACTAGCATATTCTCACCGAAGCTTATGCTATGCCTACATCCTACATCCTACATCATCCGCTGGAACGCCACTCTTAAAGGAGAAGTTCACTTCCAAAACAAAGATTCAGATATAATGCACTCACCCCCTTGTCATCCAAGATGTTTATGTCTTTCTTTTTTGAGTCGTAAAGAAATAGTTTTTTGAGTAAAACATTTTAGCATTTTTCTCCATATAATGGACTGATATGGTGCACAGAGTTTTAACTTCCAAAAGGCAGTTTAAATGCGGCTTCAAACAATCCTAAATGTGGTTGTAAACGATCCCAGCCGAGAAAGAAGGGTCTTATCTGGCGTAACGATCGGTTATTTTAATAAAAAAAAAATTTTTTATATACTTTTTATTTTCAAACACTCGTCTTGTCTTACTCTGCCTGGACTGTTTTTGTTCCGGTTCATGACAGTTAGGGTATGTCGAAAAACTCCCATCTCATGTTCTCAACTTCAAAATCATTCTATATCGCTGTTTTACCTTTTTTGTTAAGGGTGTTTGATCTTCTTTGCATGTTAAAATTGCATTTGGACTCTGCTGGTCCAACATTTGGGATTGTTTGAAGCTGCATTTAAACTGCCTTTTGGAAGTTGGAAATCGGGGCACCATATCAGTCCATTATATGGAGAAAAAGCTGATTTTTTTTTTCCTCAAAAAACATTTCTTTTTTTTCCTCAAAAAACGTTTCTTTACGAACAGGAAGATTTTCTCACCATTTTTCAGCTGTTCGGTAGCTGCTGTGGCTTGCCGCCTCAATTTTACTAGTGAAGTAGAGCTTTGATTGCCTCAGCAAATTAGTGAATCCTGACTCATCCATTGAGCTGCAAAAGAAAAATACATTTTTAAACACAGTGGTTAATTTTTTTTATACAGCACAGAACATTTTGTGCCTGCTTATCATTTTGTACAGTAATGTTGAAATTATTTTATTTTCAGATACTCGTTTCTGCTTCAGCAAAACTGTGAGATGTCTTGAAGTGTGTGTCTGGGGTGTCAAGCCAAAACAATGCGGTATTTGCGTATGAAGAGTTTTCCAGTGAGAGTGTGTTTGTTATAGGAAAGAAGTTTGTGCACGTCGTGACCTCAGCATCTGTGATTCAGAGCTTATTCAGAGCTATTACATAGGCGACAATTCAAAAATGTGTTTTCCAACTAACAGTGGAGCAAAGGAGCCTTTTGATAATGAAAAGCAAACATATTTATCTTTTTCTCACTTAATATTTTTCTCAGTGTTTAATGGTTTAAATTTTCATTTATTTTCTTCTTTTAATTAGCATGCATGGAGGAGGAGGAAAACCTTGAGTGACAACAGATGGAATTCATAGATAACCTCAGGCTCTCATTTTCTGATGGTGTCAATAGAAATAAGTACTCTGCAACATGCTTGTCATATCCATTTAATTTTTCAGGCACAAGTGGTGTGCCACAAGGCTTCTGAGAAGAAAGATGTCTCTTCGTATTTTGATTTTGTTTTATTCTGACATGGCAGATGTCTTTTTTTTATTTAAATCCTTGTCTTCACACTACAGAGAGGGCTAAATTTCTCACTGTTTTAATTCTGCTTTAATCATGTTCATCCTTGGAAATAATGGTATGCTTTAGTCACACTGGAAAATGTTTTTCACCATCTGGAGACACAGAGTGACCTCAGATAATTAGAGAAATCTTCACCTTATTATGAAGGATTGACCTCTATAGTATACTCCTGTAACTTTGATCAGATTGTTTTTGCTCTCCAAGATATTCCTTCTTAAGGCTGTCTGAGAACTCATTCAGCTGTTTTATCATTTCCTCATGATTCTGCTGTCTTCCTACCAAGTCGGTACTTGTCTGAAATTTGAAACTGTATTTCTGTGATCTACACATCTTGGTTCTCCATCTTATCCACCTTTTTCTTTCTGTAAGAGCGGGTGCGGCCATTTGTAAATTTTATGGGTCTGGTTTCCGGTCTCATCCGCATCCAGCTATTTTTAGCAGTACAAAACAGCTCGTTTTGCTGCTTGATATTCCAAATTGGTGTGTCTTACCATATTATTTTGATGTATTGTCTTAAGTATGAGCATACTGGTTTGTAGTGCTTTTAGTTTTACTGTTTACTGCACGGAGATGTCCACTGTTCACTCCGCGTTAAAGGAGAAGTCCACTTCCAGAACAACAGTTTACAAATAATTTACTCACCTCCTTGTCATCCAAGATGTTCATGTCTTTCTGCTTTCAGTCGTAAAGAAATTATGGTTTTTGAGGAAAAGATTTTTCTTCATATAATGGACTTCAATTGTGCCCCTGATTTTGAACTTCCAAAATGTAGTTTAAATGCAGCTTCACAGGGCTCTAAATGATCCCAGCCGAGGAAGAAGGGTCCTATCTAGTGAAATGATCTGTCATTTTTTTTGAAAAATAAAAATTTGTATACTTTTTAAGCACAAAAGCTCAGGTAGCACAGGCTCTCGGATGTGCTTCCACGGGTCGTTCTTGAACGATTCTTTCATTTTGAATGAATCTTTAATGTGACTTGCGAAGAACGAGTCGTCTCAGGGAGTGATTCGTTCAGTCGCACATGCGCAACATCCTATTAGGTTCTGTACTGGAATTAGTTCACCTGTTTCGAGTCTTCGGGTTTTTCGAGTCATTCGTTCATATTATGGGCCTGTCACATGATGCTGAGTTTGCTAAAATGAACGAAATGACTCGAAAAAAGATTAGTTCATTTTGCTGAACGAGACTCAAAGGTCTGAGTCGGTAAAATGATCTGAATTTCCCATCACTACTACGAATCACATCTACGTTCATTGTCTGTGTACTCCAGCTAAAAAAGATAGAGTATGGCGAAAAACTCCATCTTATTTTCTCCTACAGCTTCAGAATCGTCCGACATGTTGTACCTTTTTGTTTGTAAACAGCGTTCGACTTACTTGCACTTTCTTAGTCTTTGCACGTTCGCTTTGTAAACACTGGGTCTGTGGTTCTGCCTACATTCAGCGTGACCTTTCGACATGGTTTAACGTAGCGTCATGTGCATGAACGTGCATGCCAGAGCCTGTGCTACACAACCTTTTGTGCTTAAAAGTATACATATTTTTATTTTCTGAAAAAAAAAAAAGACCAATTGTTACGCTAGATAAGACCCTTTTTCCTCGGCTGGGATCGTTTAGAGCCCTTTGAAGCTGCATTTAAACTACATTTTGGAAGTTCAAAATCAGGGGCACAATTGAAGTCCATTATATGAAGAAAAATCCTGAAATGCTTTCCTCAAAAACCATAATTTCTTTATGACTGAAGACAGAAAGACATGGACATCTTGGTTGACAAGGGGGTGAGTAAATATTTCTGAATTGTTGTTCTGGAAGTGGGCTTCTCCTTTAAATAATAAGGTAAATCCTGTTAGAGAGACCAGGTCATACCAAGGTTAAGTTAGTGTAGCTGGTCATTCAACTTTGGAGCCAACTTTGGAGCCAAGGTCAGCTATCTTAGACCAGGTTAACCAAGATAGCAGGTAGGGATGCACAAAAGTATATATTTTTTATATTGCCTAAATGAGTAGTTTACTGTCTTTGGGAAGCTTGTATAAGCTTGTATAAACTGGTTTTTGGTTCACTTGACCTCCGTCTAATGTATTTGCTATAGGTTGTTTAGTTAAGACACTTTCTTGGGGTTTGTGGTTGGAGATTTCACTTCCCCTTAGGCTAAGTCCATGCAGACGTACATGGGTATTTTTATAAATGAAGTTTTTTTCCCTCCTTCATTTAAAAGAAATCTCGTCCACGTGAAAACACAAAACGCGCTGTGAACCACTCTCAAAAGCAGTGTTGCCAGGTCTGCGGTTTTCCCACGGAATTGGACTACTTTAAGACTGTCGCGGGTTGTTATTCTTGTCCGCGGGTTGAAGCAACCCAAATAATGTGATATTTTGCCCCTGGAATGCCAATTTTACCAGGGGAACCCTGCCAAAAAAATTATATTTCACCCTTGAAACACTCGAAATGCAACCTGGCTAGTTTTGTGGGGCTGCAAAACGATTAATCGCTAATAGTCGCATTCAAAATAAAAGTTTATGTTTACATACTATATGTGTGTGTACTGTATATTTATTAAGTATATATAAATACACACACATACTTGTATATAGTAAGTAAAAATATGTTAGATTTATATCTAAAATATTTATATTAATATATAATATAAATTATATACAAGTATAAAGTAGGGCTGTCAAACGTTTAATCGTGATTAATCGCATACAGAATAAAAGTTTGCCTAATATGTGTGTGTACTGTGTGTGATTATGTATATATAAATGCAATGCAAACACATTCATGTATATATTTAAGAAATATTTACAAGTATATGTATTTATTATAATTTTTAAATAATTTATATTATGTATAAATAAATATTTTGTACATAAATAACATATTTCTCTAAATATATACATTAATTTGCGTGTATTTATATATACATAATAATTACACAGTGCACACACAAATACTAGGCAAACTCAAACTTTTATTTTGAATGCGATTAATCGTGATTAATCATGATTAATTGTTTGACAGCCCTAGTATAATTATATATACATACGAATATTTTTAAAATATAAACATATATGTGTGTGTGTTTATACATGCATAATAAATACACACAGTGCACACACACACACACACACATATATAGTATGTAAACGTAAACTTTTATTTTTAATGTGATTAATCGTTTTGCAGTCCTAGTTTTGAGTAGCAACTGGGTGGGTTTTGTTGTGAAAACCTGGCAACCCTGGTCAAGAGCTTGCCGAACCAACAAGTGGCGATGTAACCCTAACCGTATAGCCACGTTGGCCAATGAGATGCCTCAAAAAAGTGTTTAATTGGCTACAAGACAACACTGCAACCAGGGTTTCTGAAAATCTTCATCCTGTCAGGAGTTTTCAAAAAGGTTCATTGACCTGATGCTGCATTTGTGTGTGGTCGAAAGGCCAAACCGCTAGAAAAACCTGCGGTTTTTAAAAGACCCATGTTTGTGTGGACCGGGTCTAAGTGTCTAGACAGTTGTTTAATGACTAATTGACCATCTTAACTAATTCCAATTACTAGGTCAATATCTGCCTTATTAAGTGGTAACCCAGTCGACCAAACACCTGAATCATCCTGCGCCATTAAATGATCAGCCTCAACCTGCTGGAAACCGTGTAAAGCCAGCTACTACCTAGTTTTAGCTAGATTTGGGCAAAGCAAGTTGTGCTTTTTTATTTTTTCCCAGAAAGGATACCATCTGTGCAAACGTAGTTGGAAATTAACTAATTTAGTCATATGGTGTTCTCAAAAACACTGTCTTCTTATTTAGACTGGTCTTTTGGAAGTGCTGACTATTAATCTAGCCTGTGACGTTCAAGGAAACTTTGGAGAAGAGACTGTTGGTGTCATGAATGACGCATTCCAGGGTTGAAGGCTGGCATTGGCCCATGTTTTCATGCAGGATTGTTTTTGTAGCCTTGTTTGAGTCACTGAACTACAAAATAACCCTCGATGAATGAAGTGAAGGATGATCGCTTGATGTATCAGCTCTGTAAAACAGCCTGTTGTAGATTTCAGTTTTGATCTCACTGCTGAGAGCTGAAGATAATAGTCCCTCGCTGCTCACTGGGAGCATTTCACCTCTGGGATCCCAAAGTTTATAAGGAAGGAGCCAAAAATAAAAGAGCACTCAATCGCTTTAGGTGATAAATGTAGGTCATTTGGCAAGGGCAAACAAACAGTGAGTGAAGAGTTACATGTGTGTGAATATGTTTCACTTTAACCATACAGCAGTGTTTGTCCACACAGGATCACAGCCACTTAAGATTTTTAGCTTTATGCACTAGTTTCTTGTCCTCCATGTAAATCCTGGGTCAAGAGTCAGAGTCAAATGCATTTGCATGTGGCTGCTTATAGTTCTGTTATAGGCCGCTCCATTTTAATCACACCAAAGGCCCCATCCACTGATGCTCAGTTGTGTAAGGGGTGTAAAAAATTAGTGATGCTGTCTACACTGTATTCAGTACTTTCCGTGCTTGAGCTACTTCCTGACAACAGCACAAATGGAAGACTAAAAAAAACATTTGTTTTGCTGTGTCTGATTAAAGTCTGATTAAAACAGGCTTTGCATCTGTACAGTCAGAAGGACCCCAGCATTAGGAAAAAGTGAATGGTTTAATGGCGTCCCCAGATCGCGTCTGAGGATTATATGTTTGTTCGGAGCATTTGACTGCAGTTGGTATTGTAAATGAGAGACAGTGTAATGGAGAGTTTGAGAAGACACTTTGAAACGTTTTTGTAAGTTAAACAATTTCATAATGCTTTCTCTGTAAATGACAGTTTTATATGGATAATATTTTTAAAGCACCTCAGTTGTTCAGTATATGGTGCTCAGTTTTTCCTCTGTAGCTATTTACAAAATTGCCAAGTGTGTGAAGCCTAGTGTTTTAAAATCTGTTCATATTTTAAGTTGTGTAGCTTGTTCCATAATTTACTCACCCCCATGTCACCCAAGATGTTCATGTCTTTCTTTCTTCAGTTGAAAAGAAATTAAGATTTTTGAGGAAAATATTTCAGGATTTTTCTCCATGCAGTGGACTTCAACGGGGATCAGTGGGTTGAAGGTCCAAACTGCAGCTTCATTGCAGCTTCAGTGCAGGTTTAAAGGGCTCTACACAATCCCAGATGAAGAATTAAGGTTTAATTTAACGAAATTATTGGTCATTTTCTTAAAAAAAATTCTTTGTCTGTGTACTTTGGTTCAAAAAGGTAGGGTAGAGCGAAAAAATTCAGTCTGATTTTCTCCTCCAACTTTAAAATCATCCATCATCGTTTTACTTTTTTTTTTTTTGTTGTTGTTTTTTTTTTGTTTTTGTTTTTTTGTACAGGACGTTTGACATCTGCACGTAGGCTTTGTAAACACTTCGTCGGTACTTCCGCCTGTGTCACGCGTGACATTTCCAATGTGATCACATAATGTGTGAAGTCGTGGGTGCAGAGCTAGTGCAAGAAAAGCATTTGTGGTTAGAAAGTATATGAAATTAATTGTTTTGCTGCATAAACCTTTATTCTGGCTGGGATTGTGTACAGCCCTTTGAAGCTGCAATGAAACTGCAATTTGGACCTTCAACCAACTGGCCACCATCGATTTTCAAACTTAGTTTTAGAGATTTTAAATATGAAAATTTGAAAAATGTTTGTATCAACAAATTTCCTTTTTAAGCATTAAGAGCAAGGTCTGAAGTGTTGGTGAGCATAAATGTAAAAGTTTTACTGACAATTTGAACATATTTTCTAAAACATATTTTCTTAATTTTTTTTTAAAAATGACCGCAGCAGTCTGAAAACGTCAATACCATAGGGAAAGCTAATTTTCACATTTTTAAAAATGGATTATTAACAGTCATACACAGTTACTTGGAACTCTTGGAATAAAACATATTAGTAAATTAACATTTTTATTTGATTTTTCAATGATTTCTCTCATTACCACAACACCTTCTGCAATTTACAACCTTATATTTTGTATTATTTTATTGAATATTAACATATTTTCAAAATAATGTGGCAAACCTAAAAGAACATAATGATTATGCACATACATTTAAAAGCAAACCTGTATTTTTTCATTTATTAAATAAACATTAAAAGAACATGTTGTGGTAATGGTTGATGCCCATTAAAGTCCACTATATGAAAAAAAAAATCCTTTTTTTTTTTTTTTTTTTTTTAAATATTTATTTTTGACTTTTTATGCCTTTATTTAGATAGGACAGTGGAGTTGGACAGGAAGCGAAGTGGGAGAGCGAGAAGGGGGTGGGATCAGGAAAGGTCCATGAGCCAGGACTATGTCGAGAATATATTGGCACGCTAACCACGAGGCTATTGACGCCGATAAAATCCTGGAATGTTTTCCTCAAAAACCTTAACTTCTTTTTAAGAAAGAAAGACATGAACATCTTAGGTGACATGGGGATGAATAAATTATCAGGAAATTTTTATCCTGGAAGTAAACTAATCCTTTAAATGAGATGCCCCCTAAAACGGATAGTTTTAAGGCTGAGTTTTTTAACCTTTTCTTTTTCATTTTTGTCAAAATCAACTTATTCTCTCACTTATAAAACCTGTATACACATTTGTTGTATGCCACTTTGGCATTCACTTTGTAATGTGACGGTTTAATGAGGTTATAGTTTTTGACAGGAAGCCAGGAATGACCTTTACAGAAAGACAGACTCAGTGCTGACATCCCACCTCAGCGGGTGCACACACAGCCTGCAGTCAGAGAGCAGTGAGCTAGAAGAAAACACACCGGGGCTCCTCCATTCAGGGACATTCCCGTATTTTCACGTCAAAACCTTTTCAGAATCCAAACATATGGTACATTGAAATTACAATTTAAAGTGATACATTTTAATATGTAGTATTTCATTTTTGCATTTATTTCGATTACTTATGTTTTAGCCATAAGATGTCAGTTTTTTTAAAGGTAGGAATCTTTGCACATGTCATTTTAGCCTGCAAGAGCATATAGCGTGGAATTAATGAATTAATCCACTGATTAAATATTTTGCCGTTGTCATAGAAACTAATAATTCTGAATCTAAAGACGTGAACCGCTCCGAGTGCAGTCTGAGAGTTGTCATCTTGTAATTACAGTAATTTCCGACATGATGTGAACACAGCGTTAAGCTATAATGAACAACATTACTTAATGGAGAAATTGTTTCTGTGACTCTTATCGTTAATAAATTGGATTATTTATTGAACATTGGTGCTTTTTGTTTTATTGCTGTTTTGTTAACAGTATAATGAAAGACACCAATGTTCAATAAATAATTGAATTTACTAATGATAAAAGTCACACAAAAAAAGTAGTCCACTTCCAGAACAAAAATATACAGATAATGTACTCGCCCCTTGTCATCCAAGATGTTCATGTCTTTCTGTCTTCAGTCGTAAAGAAATTATGTTTTTTGAGGAAAACATTTCAGCATTTTTCTCCATATAATGGACTGATATGGTGCCCCGATTTTGAACTTCCAAAAGGCAGAAGGGTCTTATCTAGCAAAACAATTGGTTATTTTCATTAAAAAATACTTTTTAATCTCAAAAGCTCGTCTTGTCTTGCTCTGCCTGAACTCTGTGTATTCTGTCTCAAGACAGTTAGGGCATGTTGAAAAACTCCAATCGTATTTTTTCCCTCAACTTCAAAAATCCTTTCAAAATCATCCTACATCACTGCAGAAGTACCGACCCAGTCTATGCAAAGTGAACATGCAAAGAAGATCAAACACCCTTTAACAAAAGAGGTAAAACAGCGATATAGGATGATTTTGAAGTTGAGGGAGAACATGTGATGGGAGTTTTTCGACATACCCTAACTGTTATGAGCATGAGTCCAGGCAGAGTAAGACAAGATGAGCATTTGGCATTAAAAAGTATATAAATTTTATTATTTTTATTAAAATAACTGATCATTTCCAAGATAAGACCCTTCTTTCTTGGATGGGATCCTTTACAACCACATTTGGGATCGTTTGAAGCCGCATTTAAACTACATTTTGGAAGTTCAAACTCGGGGCAACATATCAGTCCATTATATGGAAAAAAAATCCTGAAATGTTTTCGTCAAAAAATACAATTTCTTTACGACTGAAGAAAGAAAGACATGAACATCTTGGATTACAAGGGGGTGAGTAGATTATCTGTAAATTTTTGTTCTGGAAGTGGACTTCTCCTTTAAGTAATGTTGTTAAAAAAAATTTGGGGGAAAAAAATCAACTTCAAAAAAAATATTTTGTGAATTTAGATGTTCTGAGCAAAACGCTTATGCACACCATAAACTGTTATTTAAAGTATATAGTTAAGCATACAATGTGCTGGATTATTCAAAAGTAACAGAGTGAGAAACATTTTGAGTTGAGTTTGACCTTACTGTTTTGAAAACTTGTAGGTCATTACAACATCCAGTGTGAGGAAATGACACTCAACAACATTTGAAAAGCCACATTAGATGTGAAGTCGATACTGTTTTCTAGGCATAATTTTTCAGGGTAATCATATATTCCCTGCCTGCTCATTCTTCAATATTATAATGTGTGAAAAGCATTAAATTATATGTGTTTTCATCCCAGTCTGGTGTGTTTTTGGCATCCGACTGATTTCGTTTAGGCAATTATTGTCTAAGAGTGTTATGAAACCCTACAGTATTACAACACAATGGTTGATTGTGAAATATGACGCTTTTATGCTGTGATAAATGAGGACGAACTGAGCCCATGGGGCAGGTAACTGCTTCTGCTGTTTTCGGGGATGATTGAGTAGAGCTCATAAGTCAGGTAGAGTTGAGTAAGGGAACATTGTGTTCATGTTTGTGGAAGCAGGACTGAGACATCCATATCTTGAAATATTCAGGCATCGGTACTTCTCAGCTTTCATTGTGAGACTGACCCATTTCTCTCTGAGAATAAATAATGGAGGGAAGACTTAGAGACCAGCACCTCTGAGAGATTCCACCTTCTGCACCTATATCTGAACATCTAAAGAAGGGAAAGAACTGTGTGGAAGACAATAAGGTAATATACTCACTATTTACTATGGGTTGGTGACCAACTGAGCAACAGAAAATATCATGGAAATCATATTGTTGGCCAAAATACCATAGTGATGCTTAGATGAATAAGACATTTGTTTTAGAAAGTATAGGAAGCTTTTTTTAACTTACTGTTTTACCACAGGTTTATCACAGTAACCACGATTAGAGGTAGGCGATATGACCAAAATCTCATATCCCAATATGAGTCATTTTATTTTACGTTAATGATGTATATCACAATATATTAATATGTTTGCTTTAAATAAGGTCTTCATGATATCAACATTTTTGGCACCGTAGCATATTTGTAATTTCTTGTCATCAGTGTCAGTATCACAAAAAATAATACTAGCCTAGACAAGTAAGACAAGTAAACAGTTAATGATTTTAAAATAAGAATAAGAAACAGGCAATTGCTAATTACAAGCAATAGGACAAAAAACTACTGTATAACAAACAAATAAGAAATACTACATAAATTACTTAAATATATGAAAACACTGCATGTTCTTCATTGTATATATTAAATTTATATTTCTTCTTATTAAAGTTGCAAACGTGATTTAGTCACGAGCAGTGAGAGATTTTCTCTCTTTTGTTGTTTAACATGAATAACAGACAGCAGGAATATTAGACTGCTGTCACTTTAAGAGCTGCCCAGATGCAGTATACTGTTACTAGGGTTGGCAGTCGATTTAAAATTTTTAATCTAATTAATTACATGATGTTTTGATTAATTAATCTGTTTAATCGCAGTAAAAATACTAGGGATGGGACAAAAAATCGATTCACCTATCGCGATTTTTTTTATTTACGATTTTAAAATCGATTTTTTTTACACCAGAATCGATATTAATTCATATTAAATACAATTGCTTTATTTTAGCACTTACTTATAAAGGAGGCGGACGAAAGTTACGTCTTTTATTTCAGCAGAGGGCGATGTGTTGTATCGGTTACATGATGTCACATCTCTTACTAGCAAACACGAAAAATTGAAAATGGCGGAAGGAAAGACAGCAAGAGATATACAGCCTGCACCATCACACTTTAAATCCAAAGTGTGGAAACACTTTGGATTTCACAAATTACCAGGGAATGAACAGCTAGACATGTCTAAAGCAGTGTGCAAACTCTGTCGAATACTGGTAACCTACTGTGGTAATACAACTAACATGAGCGCGCATCTTGCTCGACATCATCCAGAGTTAAACGCCAAGCAACCTGAGAAAGCAGAAGCGTCTGCAAGCCAACGAACTCTAAATGAGACATTGTATAAGTTAGTGGTTGTTTGTTTATGCTGAAATATTTAGTTTGTTATAAACTGAAATAAAACAGGAAAAATGCTAAAATGTTTTTTTTATTGTGTATATATTGTGTACTATTCACATTTTTCCATATGGTCTAGAGAGAAAAAACAAAATCGCAACACATTACAATATCGAATCGCAATACTTGTAGAATCGGAATTCTTAAAAAAAATCGCAATACATATCGTATCGGCACCCAAGTATCGGAATCGTATCGAATCGGGAGGTAGGTGTATCGTTCCATCCCTAGAAAATACCAACAAAAGATTAGTTAAAAGAGAAGTCTACTTCCAAAACAAATATTCACATAATGTACTCACCCTCTTCATGTCTTCATGTTCATTCATGTTCATGTCTTTCTTTCTTCAGTTGTAAAAAAAATTATGTTTTTGAGGAAAACATTTCTGCATTTTTCTCCATATAATGGACTGCTATGGTGCCCAGATTTTGAGCTTCCAAAATGCAGTTTAAATGCGGCTTCAAACGATCCCAAATGAGGTTGTAAACGATCCCAGCCGAGAAAGAAGGGTCTTATCTAGCAAAACGATCGGTTATTTTCATAAAAATAATACAATTTACTTTTTAATCTCAAACGCTAACAAACATTTAGGCTGCAGTGGCCTAATGTATACTATGGAACATAAAAGAAGATAATTTGAGAAACATCTCAGTATTTTTTGTTCATACAATGAATGTCATTGGTAACCAAAACAGCTTTGGAGCCAACAGTCTTCAAAATATCTTCATTTATGTTCTGTAAAAGGAAGGTTTGAAACGACATAAGGGTGAATGAATAAATGATGGCAGAATTAAATTTTTTGGCTGAACTATCCCTTTAATGTTATTATTTTTTATTATTATTATTTTTAAAAATGAAATGATACTCCAGATAAGAAAGGTAGCGACAGCGATATAATGAAATTAATATTTTTTCACTGCTGATTTCATTTCAACGGCTTAAAATCACTTGTTTTTAAACTGTACTGCTTAAAAACACCTGACAATGATACATTTTCGTGACTGTGATAAAGACAGTAGTCCAAAATCTATTGGTTGACAAATTTCTACCGTTTAATCATGTCTGCTAGTATATAGCCCACCCCTAACGAGGTTTGGTGTCGTATTTCGATGAAACCTGGGCTAACTATTACGTACAAAACTATGTATTTTCGAAACTGTCGTGTCAATGCGATATTGGTTTTACGGAAACCCTGAATAATCAGTCTTTCAGGTTTCAGGTTCAGCTGAACATTGATGTGTTTACATTATATATAACATAACCGTTCAATGGACTATTAAATCCAAAAGTCACAAGCAGTTCAGATGTAAATTCTGTGTTGATATACTCACCCTCATGTCTTCTCAATCCTGTATGACTTTTTTCTTCTCTGGAACACAAAAGAAGATATTGCGAAGATTGTTTTGTCATGCATTGATGGAGTCTGAAACAAGTTTAGACCTTACTGTCTTTCATTGTATGGACAAAAAAGCACTGAAAAGCTTTTAAAATATCTCCTTTTCTGTTACATGGAAGAAAGAAATGCATTTCATTGATACGCTGGTGAGGAAATGATGACAGAATTGTCATTTTTGTGCGAACCATCCATTAATGAGTTGCATTACATGACTCTTTTTTCATAATGTTGTAGATCAAATTGCAGCCTGAGCTCATGATAAATGATTGTTCTCTTTGTTCAGTGATCTGATAAGAAACTGAAATGAGGGCATAGTGATGTTCTCTCCAAAGGCTTGTGTTTTTCCTTGGTATTGTTGTGGTGTTGGAAAGTGATAATTGCTTTCTGAGTAATGCAGTTCAGTGAACTTTTCACATGCACCACCTTTTCTCAAAGAACATTTGTCACAGCAGGCCTTGATGATTGATGTAGAGGGTGTGTGAAATAGGATGGGTATTGTTTGGAATTAATGATTGTAGTTCTGGTTTAACTTAACAATAGTAAAGATTCTTTTAGTGTGTTTGAAGACTTCACACCCCACATTATATGGTCTAACTGTAATGTACACACATATAGTTGAAGTCAGAAGTTTACATACACCTTTTTTGATCATTTTTATGTATTTAAACCCATTCCAGCAATGACTGTATGATTTTGAGATCCATATTTTCACATTGAGGACAACTGAGGGACTCATATGCAACTATTACAGAAGGTTCAAACACTCACTGATGCTCCAGAAGGCAAAACGGTGCATTAAGTGCCAGCGGTGTAAACTTTTAAACAGAATTAAGATGTGTCCTTTTTTCTTATTTTGCATAAATATCTGGCCTTCAGAAGCTACAGAAGATACTTACATGTTTTCCAGAAGACAAAATAAGTTAAATTTACCCTGATCTTCAAATTCAGAAGTTTTCATCCCCCCTGCTCTTAATGTCTTGTTTTTATTTCTGGAGCGTCAGAGAGCATTTGAACTTTCTGTTATAGTTGCATATGAGTCCCTGAGGTGTCCTTAGTGTGAAAAGGTGGATCTCAAAATCATACATACATATATTTAGTGAGGTCTATTCTTCTGTGTTGCTCAGAGGTGGATGAGGACGCCAGGGAGCGTCAGAGATGGATGGATGTGGACGAGCGAGACAGGTTGTGACAGATCGAAGGGAGGGTGATGTAAGACTCGACCAGCAAAATCAGCTTTCTTTGGAAACTGTTCTTGAGATACAGGAGGCTGCACTGGTGCATTATCAAGCCATCAATACTTCATCCCGTTTAACTCAGCAAGCGGAAACGGCCGAGACTTTTTTTGGAAATGATAAATGGGAGCTTAAGAGCTCCTTCACTTCTGTAGCACTAAGGGGAAATTTTTAATTCTGTGCTTATGCTCGGAGCAAATAACATTTGATTGTCTTGTGCAAAACCTCTCTGCTCTCAATATGAGAGCTATTAAAGTGAGTGCTGCAGAAAAGTATTAAACTTTCTTGAATACCATTGCATAGTTTGTGCTTTGGAGATCTATATACCTTATCGTGCAATTTGTTCAGTAGAGGTGTACTTTTCAAAGTGCTTTCCATAGCAATAGTTGTAAAGAAGTTTAAAAATTATATTTTACATTTATTGCAAAATAAGCATATAATATATGAAATGAGAGTCACAGTCCTCTTTTTTTCTTCCGCTTTTTTTTTCTAAATGTACATTTATGTCCCAGTCACATTTTATTGATTAAATAAACATTACTTACACTATCAGAAGCAAAAAATCTATTTTATTTTTTTACATTAACAATGTAATCAACATTCTATTCTATAGTGTTTTTAAGCATTTTACATTTATTCCAAAATAACAACTCAAGGCAGTAACAATTTAAACAATGTATTTTATTTCTGAATTTATGTTCAGCTATTCTTTTTAATAGTTAACTTTTAACTGTTTTCATCATCTCGTAAATATTGATTGCAGACACAGAGATTTACTTTAAATTTCACCAAGCTTATTACTCACAAAAAAACTCGCACAGATCATGTTTTCATGCCATTTCAAGTCTTATTTTGATGTAACAAAGTGTGTGAGTTGTTTACTTACTTTTTTAATTAGTACTCCCATTAACATCAATATATTGCTCCTTCAGACTGATTTTCTAGACAGGGGTAAGAAAAATTATCTTGTTTTCTGCTTAACAAGATTATTTTGCTTACCCCATTGGCAGATTATTTTGCTTGTTCTAAGCAAAAACTCACTTAAATTTGATGTCTTTTTTCTGAAAACAAGACTAATTTTTGCTTGTTTAGAAAATCCTTCTTGATTTAAAGGGGTCATCGGATGCTAAGTTCACTTTTTCATGTTGTTTAAACATTAATGTGTGTTGGCAGTGTATGTACAAATCTACCCTATAATGATAAAAATCCATGCAGTGGTTTTTAATTAATCTGTAAAAATAATATCCCCTTTTTCAAATCAAACCATTCTCAGATGCCTGTCATTGTGGCGTCACACCGACAGAGGCCGCTCCCACGATAGTTGATTGACATGAGCGTCTTACCTCAGACCAGCTGTCACAGTCCAGTAGCTTTCAAAGTTTTGATGCCAGAGCAGGGATGTAAGTTAGACAAGAATATCTCAGATTGAGCGATTGAGGTGTTGTGTTGCTGGATGTAATAATGAACATAGTAGTCATCATTTACTCCCGACATCTGAGCCGCTGAAGATGCAGTAGATTACGTTTGTTTGTGAAGGGAATGCGCCTCCCGATCCACATATATCCGTCTATGTTCGCGCGTATCATTCATGATCCATCTTCACTTACAGCAGAAGTGAGTATAAGTTTTTTTATAAATCTTTGCGATCACCTTTCCTTATAACGTGGAAGTTAGGAAGTTTAGCGGCTAAACGCGACTAAATGCGGCTGATGTAAACAAGACTGTCTTTCCACAGAGGGAAGAGAGGGGTGGGGTGAGCAGAGCTCATTTGCATTTAAAGGAACAACACCTTACAATGCGATGATTTTTGCAGAGCTGATTTTGGCAAGGTAAAAAGTGTGTTGTTTTACAAAACCATTGAGAATTTTGAATCAAAGTATATTAGAGACTTTTCTTTAAGACCCTAAAGAATCATATCAACTTGTGGAAAATGGGCATCCGTTGACCCCTTTAAGAATTTTTAGATATTTTGGCCGGAAACAAGACAAAAAATCTAAGTAAGAAAAGCATTTTTTGCAGTGTAGAACCCAACTCTTGCACTGTATCCACCTTAGTTTTCCCGTAAAAGCGGGCACAACCATTTTGGTCGTGGCTTCTGGTCTCATCCGTGTACAGCTCGTTTTGCTGCTTGATATTGCAAATTGGTGTCTTACCATATTACTTTAATATATTATGTTAATTATGAGCACACTGGTTTGTAGTGCAGACAGTTTTACCGTTTATTGCACTTTGCTATTCTTCTTGTTATTTCCCTACAGTGGCTAATGAACCGGAAATCTCGCATTCACGTTCACAGAAAACGGCTCACCTCCATGTTGAAAAATAAGGTGGATATGCTCTGAAAACCAACTAACACACAAGGATGGCACATTTCCATCAAAAGAAAAAAATAGTAGAAATCTTAATTTATCAGAACACAACTTGGGTGAATGAATTTGCTTTTAGTCTAATTTCATGCAATGTCGTAGAACGGTGTCATCAAAGGCAACTGCGTAACTTGGTGTTACAGTAAGTGCTTTCTGGTAACTAGCGTTAAACCTTAACCACTACCCACAGCGCAGAATGAAATGTTTAAAAGCATCCTGAGTGATTCTCAGCACACGATACCTGAAATACAAAGCAAAGTTTCTTCCCTCATCCTGCCACAAGTGCAGAACAGCACCTGCGTATCTGCCTCGTTCCCCTTTCCCCCGTTGCCTAGCAGCCAAGGCAGAGTGTTGATGTTCTCACAGGCACTTCCTGTAAACACTTAAGACACGAGCCTTTCTGTGCAAAACAGCCCACTTCAGCGTGAGAAAATGGAAGTGTCTCATAGTCGAGACTCCCAAAAATAGCCCTCTCTGAAAAACTGTAAAAAAGGAGAGACGTAGGCAGAGAGTAAAGTACGATTTTTTATTTATTTTTTTCCTCTTTCTCTCTTTCTGTTTTTCTCTCTCCTGACCTTCTCATTTATGGAGTACCACGCAGTGAAGTCATCTTTCATTCAGCAGCAGATAGGAAAAATTGCTCCGTGTATCCGGCCCGACTTCTCATTCCATTACGGTCAGACTAGACTCCTGAACGCATCTCAGAAAAGCACTTTGTGGCCAAGCCTACAGTTATATAATATAAATGGGGGTAAATGTATTTGACCCTTTCAGCACCGCATCTGTTGGACCTTCTCTAAACGAAATGTGGCTAATTTAATGTGCATTTAGAGGGCTGGTGTTTGTGATGCCGTGGATATTAGCGCCGGGCATCACAGAAGCACTTATCGTGACTGCGGCGGCAGTCGGCACTTCAGATTGACAGCGGTTAAAAGCTTTGCACTCGTTGTATAGGTGTATTAAAGTGTGTGGGCTTTCTCTAATAGCAGCTATTCTGTGTTTCTCAGCTCTGCGGCAGGCATCATGACCACAGCTAGGTACCGACCCACCTGGGATTTGGCCCTGGACCCGCTGGTGTCCTGTAAGCTGTGTCTGGGAGAGTTTCCCTTGGAGCAAATGACCACCATCACCCAGTGCCAATGCGTCTTCTGCACCCTGGTGAGTAGCGTCTAGCTTTATTTTATTTTATTTTATTTTTAATTTAATGTAATTTTAATTTAATTTGCATTTTAATTTATTTTAGTAGTTTTTATTTTTTTAATTATTTTAAATTAAATTAATATATATTTTTTTTATTTTATGTAACCAAACTAATATAAAATGCTAATCAAATAATAATAAATACAAGTTATATATACAGGTTTAATAATAAAACCAAATAGAAGTCATTGAGAGATTCCAGTAAATAATTAAAATCATACGTTTTAGCCTTATTTTAAGATTGAAGATGAATTCTCTGGATTATTTCAGGCTTGATTGCTGTCTTTATCTTTCATAATAAGCAGTACAACAGTTTTCAGCATCGCTAATAATAATAAATGTTTCTTGATTTCAAAAAAGCATATTACAATGATTTCTGAAGGATCATGTGACACTGAAGACTCTAGTAATGAATGCTGAAAATTTAGTTTTTCCATCATGGCAACAAATTACATTTTAAAATATAATAAAATAGAAAACAGTTATTTTAATTTGTAATAATATTTCACAATATTGCTATTTTTTCTCTTATTTTAGAGCAAATACAATTGAGATCAAAAGTTTACATACACCTTGCAGAATCATACAAAATGCATGTTATTTTTTTATTTTTGAAGGAGATATTTCACATGAAATACATTTACATATAGTCCACAAGAGAAAATAATAGTTGAATTTACACAGATTACCCTGTTCAAAAGTTTACATAGTCCCTCAGTTATTTTATTTAATATAATTTTTAATTTAATTGTTTTTATTTTTAATGAATTTAATTTAGTTTAATTTTATTTGATTTTATTTTTAATTTAATTAAATTTTATTTTATTTTTATTAAAATACATAATAAAACAAAATGAAACAAATAAAAATTAATAATGTTAATAATTATTATAAATTAATATTTTTTTTTATTAATAATAAAAACAAATAGAAGTCATTGAGAGATTCCAGTAAGATTTAAAATCTTACATTTTAGCCTTATTTTAAGATTGAAGATGAATTCTCTGGATTATTTCAGGCTTGATTGCTGTCTTTAGCTTTCACTGTTTTAGGCACGTAACGTCTAAAAATAAATCAGTGGGATTCTTACATAAGCTGCAGACATTTTGAAACGTGTCTATATTTAAGCACAGAGATCGCAGCTATAGACAGATTCTCTACCGGCCAACTGAACTGTTGTTTTGTTTCAGCAATGAGATTCACAGTCCGGTAATAAACATTTCAGGCTTCTTCAGCCCTTAGAGGTTTTCAGTTCTGGTAGCAGTTTCCCTGGGAGCTGTGTTTTTACACTGATCTGAGAGCAGATTTATTGATGTCTTGAGATTGCAAGCAACATTTGGGGACAGGAAGCTGCTAGAGTAGGGTAAAGGGAAAACATCTCCTCATCTGACTCTAAGAGGCCTTGTCTTGGTCGTGTCTGAGCTCACTGGAGACAAAACTGCCTTTGTTTCTTAAGTGAAGCATGTTTGTGGAAATAACCTCCTCAGAATTTTCCTTGGCAAGCATTCCTGAGTTTCTTGGTCTGTTCAGATCAAAATGTTATTTTATTTTGTTTTATTATTTTATTTTATTTTGCTTTATTTTTATTTTATTTTATTTTATTTTATTTTATTTTATTTTATTTTATTCTTTATATGACCTGATTTTTCTCCTGAGGCATAAAATAAAGCCTATTAAAACAGTGGGTTCACAAATTGCTGACACTTGAGGACAATTAGTCTCGGACAAGTGACTGCGTCTTTGTTAAATCTAGATGTTATACAGTATAATTGTTTTGAGGAAGTTAACAGTTCATTACAAGTTGTCACTTTAACAGACACATTGAGCAATTTAAACAGGACGTTAAAAGCATAATTTGCTTGCACAATATATTTTTCTATATTTTCCATTTTATTAACAGATTTTTAATGTTTTCTTACTATTTTAAAGTGCCTGAAGCAGTATGTGGAACTTCTCATCAAAGAGGGCTTTGAAACAGCCATCAGCTGTCCAGACTCAGCCTGTCCAAAACGTGGACATTTACAAGAAAATGAGGTAATGTGCACATGCACTACTGTTCATAAGAGTGGGCCATGGCTTTTGGGTGATTTTTTTTTTTTTTTTAATTAATCAATACATTTAGTCAGCGGGGAAGCATTAATTGCAATAGTCAAAAGTGACTATTACAAATAAACTTTTACATTGTTACAAAATATAACTATTTCAAATAAATGCTGTTCTTTTGAAATTTCTTTTCATTAAACAATAATGGAAAAAAAAAAATGTTTTTCAACATTGCTAATAATAAATGTCTCTTGATCACCAAAAAAGCATATTGCAATGATTTCTGAAGGATCATGTGACACTGAAGACTTTAGTAATGAATGCTGAAAATTCAGCTTTGCCATCACGGCAACAAATTACATTTTAAAATATAATAAAATACAAAACAGTTATTTTAAATTGTAATAATATTTCACAGTATTACACAATATTACTACAGTTGAGATCAAAAGTTTACATACTCCTTGCAGAATCTGCAAAATGTTAATTATTTTACCAAAATAGGAGGGATCATACAAATTTTTTTAATTTAGTGCTGACCTGAATAAGATATTTCACACAAAAGACGTTTACATATAGTCCACAGGAGAAAATAATAGTTGAATTTGTAAAAATGACCCAGTTCAAAAGTTTACTTACTCCCTCAGTTGTCCTCAGTGTGAAAAGATGGATCTCAAAATCATACAGTTATTGTTGGAAAGGGTTTAAATACACAAAAATGCTGAAAAACCAAAGAATTTGTGCGACCTGATTTTTCTGAAGAACAACGGGCAGTTTAACTGTTCAGGACAAACATGGGACTCATGAACAACTATCACTAGACAAAAAAACACAGGATTTGAACCCTTTCCAACAATGACTGTGTTATTTTGAGATCCATTGTTTAACTGAGGACAAATGAGGGGCTCATGCAGCTATTGAAAGGTTCAAACACTCACTAATGGTTCAGAAGGAAAAACAAATCACGAACAAATCACTAAGTGAAAACGTTTTTGAATTCAAAGATCAGGGTAAAAATTTTTGTCTTCTGGGAAACATGTAAGTATCTTCTGTAGCTTCTAAAGGGCAGTACTACATGGAAAAAAATCGATATTTAGGCAAAATAAGAAAAATGTACACATCTTCATTTTGTTCAGAAGTTTTCACCCCTGGTTCTTAAAGGAGAAGTCCACTTCCAGAAAAACAAATTACAAATAATTTACTCACCCCCTTGTCATCCAAAATGTTCATGTCTTTCTGTCTTCAGTTATAAAGAAATTATTTGAGGAAAACATTTCAGGACTTTTCTCCATATAATGGACTTCAATTGTGCCCCTGATTTTGTACTTCCAAAATGTAGTTTAAATGCAGCTTCAAAGGGCTCTAAATGATCGGTCTAGCGAAACAATCGCTATCATTTTTTTCAGAAAAATAAACATTTGTATACTTTTTAAGCACAAAAGCTCATGTAGCACAGGCTCTGGGATGCACATTCAAGACACTACGTACTACTGAATCACGTTGAAAGGTCATGCGGAACTACAGACCCAGTGTTTACAAAGCGAACACGCAAAGACTAACAAAGTGCAAGTAAGTCAAACGCTGTTTACAAACAAAAAGCTACAACGATGTCGGACGATTCTGAAGTTGTAGGAAAAAATAAGATTTTAGGAGTTTTTCCGCCATACTCTACCTTTTTGAGTACACAGACGATGAACTTACTCGTGATTCGTAGTAGTGATGGGAAGTTCGGATCATTTTACCGACTCGGACCTTTGAATCTCGTTCAGCAAAATTAACAAATCTTTTTTCGAGTCATTTCGTTCATTTTAGCAAAATATAATTAAAATGTTACGTGTTACTTCCCTAACACATCTACTGCTTACACAAACGTTGTTCACACTACAAACAAGACAAAACTATAATGCTATAAGAAACAGAAAAGATTAATTCATTGTTTACCTGGGTCTTTAGTCTATGATTAGCTCACCTCACATCTTATCTGACAGGTTTTCGGGTTTGAGTCTTTCGTTCATCACGTGACAGCCCCATAAGATGAATGAACGACTCAAAACACCCGAAGACTCAAAACAAGTGAACTAATTCCAGTACAGAACCTAATAGGATTTTGGATATGCGTGACTAAACGAATCACTCCCCGAGACGACTCGTTCTTTGCGAGTCACATTAAAGATCCGTTCAAAATGAACAAATCATGCAAGAACGCGCATTCTAGAGCCTGTGCTACACAAGCTTTTGTGCTTAAAAAGTATACAGTATTTTATTTTTCGAAACAAATGACCGATTGTTTCGCTAGACAAGGCCCTTCTTCCTCGGCTGGGATCGTTTAGAGCCCTTTGAAGCTGCATTTAAACTACATTTTGGAAGTTCAAAATTGGGGGCTCAACTGAAGTCCTTCATATGAAAAAAAATGCTGAAATGTTTTCCTCGAAAACCATAATTTCTTTATGAGTGAAGACAGAAAGACATGAACATCTTGGATGACAAGGGGGTGAGTACATTATTTGTAAATTGTTGTTCTGGAAGTGGACTTCTCCTTTAATGCATCATTTTTCATTTCATTCATTTTATCTTTCAGGTATTAAGAATCAAGCATATGTAAACTTTTGAACTGGGTAATTTTTTTTATCAATTATTATAATACAGTATATAACTATTATTTTCTCTTGTGGACTATATGTAAAGGTCTTTTATGTGAAATATCTTATTCAGGTCAGTACTAAATAAAAAATCACATGCATTTTGTATGATCCCTCTTATTTTGGTAAAATAATCAACATTTTGCAGATACTGCAAGGTGTATGTAAACTTTTGACCTCAACTCTAAATGCAGCCTTGGTGAGCATAAAAGGCTTCTTTAAAAAACATAAAAAAATCTTACCTTACCTAAAAACCTTATCTAAAAAACCTTACCTAAAATCTTTAATCATAGTGTACATATTTCTGCATTTTCGAGTGGTCCTTGAAGCTGCTTTATTGGGTCTATGATGATGTAAAAAACACATTAAAAACATTAAAATACATGAAAAAATACAGAGCTAATGAGTTGTTTAACATTGTATAATGTAGTTATGTTAATCTGCAGTTTTGTTGATCTGCTATTGCAGATTTTTCAACAAACCCAGCTTCTAAACAGAACATTACTTTCCAAATAAAAATCCTCAAACGAATGCGTATCTCATCGAGAGGCAATTAAAACCCTTTTAGTATAAAATGGATGCTGAAGCCTCTCCAGTCTGACTCTCCCCTCGGTGGCTTGCACCGCGAAATCCTTCCAAGTATGAGGTCAGTACGAGGGCAGGGTTCCTCCTCTGTGCTGCAGGCTCATTGTGAGGATGGCTGGCTCGTTCAGTGTCAAAGCATCAAAGCAGCTAAACCAGATGAATCAGACCCAGATGCAAAGCATCAGAGCAACTGAAGTGTCTTTGGCAATCCTTAAAACTGAAGTATGTAATTTCTGCACCACTAGCATCATCAAACGCAACTGCAGCAATTCACTATGCTTATTCCTGTTGTGTTGTTTGATCTCGAGACAGTGATTAGATTAGAAACCATATTTGATGTTGTGTGTGTGTTTACCCAGATCAAATTGAAACGCTAAATGCAATGTCTGCAAAACGAAGAGTGCTTTCGTATCCATCAGACCACATTGTGTCCTAATTGCTTTTGTTCCCTCTCTTTCTCTCTCAGATTGAATGCATGGTGGCTACAGAGATAATGCAGAGGTACAGGAAGCTGCAGTTTGAGAAGGGTAAGTGGCTGTCTGTCCATCGGGGGGCAATTAGTATCAGACAGCAGCGGATAAGGCACGTGTTGGTGTTTGTTGATGGTGAGCTCCATGCTTACTGTCCTAGATGACTCAGGGTGACTCACAGTAGACAAATGGGCTGGTGCAGGTGTACGTGTGAGGATGAAAGGGATGTCAGTAGACTTGCACTGGACACGTGTAGGTCCAGCTGACCTCATGCTGTTGCAGAATGGAGGCTTTTACCTGTGGTGTCTGCATTTCTAACAATGAGAGCCTGCCACCTGCCGACACAAAGTTTAACGTTACCTCATTGTGTTAACTGTTGTGTTTTTGTATTTTCTGATTATCATTTGTCAGAAAATGACAGATTTAAACCTGGTTTGTCCACGTGAGCACCAAAGTTTTAAAAGTCATGCTGACTACTATACCACAGTCCTGACATTCAGTTTTGTATCTTAAAACATATTATGTAGAATATGTAGAAGTGAGCTATTCCTGTGCATGTGTGAGACTTCAATAGCCACAATAGATAAAACGGCTCAGAAATGATTAAAAAAAAAAAATACAATTTTTATACTTTTTGACCAGTAGGTGGTGCTATGCCAGAACTACTCATGTGCCCCCGGTCATGGTTTGTTTAAACATGTACCAAGTTAGGTCTGAATCTGCTGAAACATTGCGAAAATATAGCCTCATGTCCATTTCTTTGTGAATTTCGTCAAATTAATTAACGCTTTATGAAAATGGTTTGGTATATATCAAAAAGCTTTTGATAACTTTTGGCCAGCATTGTCTGAAGATGATCTGAGACAATTTTGGTTAAAATCGGGCAAACTGTCTAGGACAAATTTGAAAAAGACCTTACAGCTTCTAGACCTTACAGTTAAAATGTTATTAGCAAAAATATTAGAGCAAGTTTGGCCTGTTGGTGGCGCTAGAGAGTTTGAGATAGAAACTCCAAATTTGCTGTGGTTAATGATGAGACTGTCCTCTATTTGTGTGCCAAATTTCATAATCTTCTTACAAGTGATTCTATAAGATTTATAAGATTCATAACAATATGCTAAAGCATTTGTAAAATACAACATTTTACTCAAAATTCGAAATGGTCCATGCTCAAAATGGCTGACATAGGAAAATTTGGTATTGGTTGATTCATTATGCCACTCCAAATCTAATGAGATCACTCTTAAGATTTTTGGTCAATCTGGTCAGAAATGATAAACAAAATGTCAAATGTTTATATTTTTTGACCAGTAGGTGCCAGAACTACTCATGTGCCCCCAGGTCATGCTTGGTATAACATGTACCAAGTTGGTCTAAATCTGCTGAAACATTGTGAAAATATAGCCTCATGTCCATTTCTGTGTGAATTTCGTCAAATTCATTAACACGCTTTATGAAAACGGTTTGCTGTATATCAATAAAATCGGGCAAACTGTCTAGGACAAATTTGAAAAAGACCTTACAGCTTCTAGACCTTACAGTTAAAAAGTTATTAGCAAAAATATTAGTGCAAATTTGGCCTGTTGGTGATAGAGATAGAGACTCCAAATTTGCAGTGGTTAATGATGAGACCGTCCTCTATTTGCGTCCTCCCTGTTATAGTGATTCTATAAGATTTATAAGATTCATAACAATATGCTAAAGCATTTGTAAAATACAGCATTTTACTCCAAAATTCGAAATGGTCCATGCTCAAAATGGCTGACATAGGAACATTTGGTATTGGTTGATTCAGTATGCCACTCCAAATCTAATGAGGTCACTCTTAAGATTTTTGGTCAGTCTGGTCAGAAATGATAAACAAAATGTCAAATTTTTATATCTTTTGACTAGTAGGTGGTAGGTGGTGGTGTGCCGAAACTACGCATGTGCACCCAGGTCATGCTTGGTATAACATGTACCAAGTTGGGTCTGAATTCACTGAAACATTGCAAAAGTATAGCCTCATGTCCATTTCTGTGCAAATTTAGTCGAATTCGTTAACACACTTTATGAAAACGTACTATAAAAAGCTTTTGATAACTTTTAGCCAGCATTGTCTGGAGATGATCTAAGCCATTTTTGGTGAAAATCGGTCGAACTGTCTAGGACGAATTTGAAAAAGCAGATTTTTTGCAGAATTCTAAATTTGAATTGAAAAAGAATTTAACTTCTAGACCTTACAGTTCAAAAATTATTAGCAGAAATATGAGTGCGTATTGGCCTGTTGGTGGTGCTAGACAGTTTGAGATAGAGACTTCAAATTTGCTGTGGTAATGATGACTGTCTCTATCTGTGTGCCAAATTTCATAATCTTCTCGCAAGCGATTCTGTAAAATTTATAAGATTCATAACAATATGCTAAAGCATTGGTCTCAAACTCAATTCCTGGAGGGCCATAGCTCTGCACAGTTTAGCTCCAACCCTAATCAAACACACCTGATCCAGCTAATCAAGATCTTCAGGATTAGTAGAAACTTCCAAGCAGGTGTGAGTTGGAGCTGGTTGACGCTAAACTCTGCGGAGCTGCGGCCCTACAGGAATTGAGTTTGAGACCTCTGTGCAAAAGGAGTTTGAGAACTTTATCTTTTAGTTTAACTAATCTGAGCCAATTTTGGTGAAAAAAAATTGGACAAACTATGTAGGACTAGTAGGTTTTAGCAAAATTCAAAGTTGAATTGAAATTTTTTTTAATTGAATTGAAAAAACAATTTTGCTTCTACACCTTACAGTTCAAAAGTTATTAGCAGAAATATGAGTGCAAATTTGGCCTGTTGGTGGCGCTAGAGAGTTTGAGATAGAGACTCCAAATTTGCTATGGTTAATATTGAGACTGTCCTCTATCTGTGTGCCAAATTTCATAACTCTCCCACAAGCAGTTCTGTGGGCTGAAGAAGCTAAACTAAACTAAGCACCTTCAGTGCTTGGCTCCTAATAATACAATTAACAAATACCAGTTTGCAATATTGAGCAGCATTCAACAGACATAACTAACACCTGTACTTCTGTTAAAAATAAGGTTAACGTTTCGTTTAAAAAGTTTAACAGAGAACTGTGTAAAAATAGTTTTCAAACAGGTTTCAGACATATATTTACATATAAAACCCCTATTATGTTATTTTATGATTGAGTATCATATTTCAATGGCAATTAATTTTTTACCATTAGTTACATGAAGCAAAATCTGTTAGAATTAACTTCAGCTGGATAAAGTAATATTCACAGCTTTTGAGCTTCTGTTCATTAATTTCAAGGTTGCTATTGAATCATTGAAGCTAAATGTTATGCACTTACAATATGTTCTGCCTTTAGAAAAAAATGGTGCAACCAATTGAAATTATTTACTGACTCTACATTTGTTCCAAACCTGTATGAGTTTATTTTTTCAATTCAATGAAACTGTTGACTTAATACTTAAGACATAATATTTCTATGACTATGAAAGTCAATGGCTACTGTCAACTGTTGGGTAACCCACATTCTTCAAAATGTCGTCTTTTTCATTATTGGGTTAACCATCCCTTTAAGTACAGAGTTATTTACATACTAGCTAGTAGTTACTAAGCCTCTAGTGTTGGCTTTTCAGTTTATGTAAGAATTTACAACCTGCTGGTGTAACCCTTTTCTGGCTACCAAGAATTATTTTTTAACCCAAGGTAAACTACGAACGGTGTTAAAATCCATGATCTCATTAATCTAGGATTAAAAATAATCCTTGGCCACCAATTTGAAATACGAGAGCCCCAACTTCATACCTTTGGCAGTGCCATTTCCAGAACAAGGCTTTATAATCCAGGGTTTAAGGCTTTACAAACCCCCTGTCAAAATTACAAGGGTGCACGAAACCCAGGTTTAAAAGTGGACTTAACCTGGGCTTTCAAAATCTCAGACTTAAGCAACAATAAATTGAAGAGTCTTTAATTTCCCTCTCTGTACCTGAATCCGTCTGATTTCAAATGCCTTTAATTTTAACAAATGTAGCTTCCAGTCAGAAATCTCCAAGATCAAAAGACTTATAAAGTGTAAATTAGACTTGTGTTAATTGGATCAAAAGCATACATGTTCCCTTAAACAGATAAGACCACAGGCTCTGTAGCATATGCTCAGCATATGAATCTTCTTTCATTATTTCCATCAGCAGGGGATCCCAGGCGCCGGACTCGGATAGTCTCCGGTAGTTCGAACCACAGGATGCATTTGCTTGAGACGTACTCTCTGTCCACCCCCTCCAGTGCATTACATTGCTTTAAAAAGGGTGAAAAAATAAATGTAGTTATATGTGGTAGTTGTTCCCATGCTGTGAGCCTGCCTCTCTGTCTCTCTTTGGTTTGCATTTGAGGTTCTCATGCTTTCATATATGAACCGTGGCAGCAACATGATCACAAATGAAAGACTTGCATAGAGAGGGAGTAAAAATGCGTTCATTTAGCCCATCAGTGTTCCTGGGAACTGGAGCGGAACGGTGGCTATAACATATCCACACTCCCAGAAACAGAGCCAGGAGTTCATGTGGAGTCACGCGTGGTCTGCCGTGTCAGATGGAGAGGACGAGCGTGAGTGTGTTTCGGTTTGTGAGAGTTTCGCAGTGCAGTCAGGGACAGATGAAAATGCATGCCATCCTGACTCAACAAGATGGCTAAAAATGGCCGTCAGCGGATATTATGAAAGCCCTTTTTCTAACATAATTGCCCCCAACCGCACATTACATACATAACCGAGCTTAGCCATATGTCACCAACAGAGCTTTTATGCATTCGTCAGGCAGACGAGCCAGCGTAAAACCATTATGAAACGGATAGATCTCAAAATTTTTATTGATTTGGCAACATTCAAAGCTATATATAGAGAGACAATAATATCATGTGTCATGGTACTCTTGTGAACGTGTGGCAGAGACTGACACGGAAAAAAAGAATTTGTTTTCTTTGCGCACAATAAGTATTCTCGTAGCTTTATAACATTACGGTTGAACCACTGGTGTCACATGGACTATTTTAACGATGTCCTTACCACCTTTCTGGGCCTTGAACGTGGTAATTGCCTTGCTGTCTATGCAGGGTCAAAAAGCTCTCGGATTTCATCAAAAGTAGGGCTGGGCGATTTTTTTTTTTTTTTTTTTTCAAAAAAAAATATCAGTTGATATAGATAATTATTACAATAAATGTCAAAATTTGATTTCTTTCAAGTTTAAAGACAGATTTTTGCTACAATGTGGAAGTAAAAACCAGGTGGATAAATGGCTTTAAAATATTCTTTATGGTCAGAACATGACAAACACTTCATGTTTTTTGAATTCTTCACACTTTTCAAGTCATTTTTGCTTAACAAAATAAATCTTAATAGTAAAAAGTAATTTCTTAGTTTTGCATGTTTTAATGAGTTTTATTGTTTCGAATCAATAGGTTTGTGTTACCTGATCATTTAAATGTAATAATTTAAAATACCTGAACATTTTTGTCTCTTAGAAATACACATTTGATAGTAGCTTGAGTTAGGATGCAGATATAGATTTATGTTCATTGTCAAAATCAGTAAAAATCATAGCACCCTCATTTTTATATGGTGAAATTTAATTATTTTGACTGTTTTGAGTTTTTTGTATTTTTATTAACTTTGCTCTTTCATAGTATCATCCATAGATCATGATAATAACAGTTAAAACCACATATATAACACCTCAATCCCATAGTAAAAATGTAATATGGTTCCTAGGTATTTGTATAAAAACCAGTAGCCTGAATACATTTAGTATAAATGCATACACACTATAGCTTAATCACAAAAACATACTGTAATTATATTCCATTACTCCTCCATTACAAATATACCCACATTTCTGACACAGTATCACTGTGCAGTTGGTGCTACTACAGTAAATCTATGGTAAATGATGGCAATTTGTAGATTAAAAAGTCTTCTGACTGTATCGTTGGACAGTGTTTCTCCTGTTTGTCAGCACTGTTTCATCTGGCTATAAACCAAGTCATTTCTGTTCTTCACTAAATTTACTGACGCTGATTAGTGACCGAGACTCATCAGCAAGTAAACGAATCTGCACTAGTAAATTTGCGGCGTGCCACGGTTTGAACTTTGATCCAAGCATATAAACAATCCGAGTGGCATGCTTTAACTAGCGCTCTTTTGTTCCGCCTTTGCCGCATAAACATTATAACGAACATTTATCAAGCTCTTGTTATCCTTTATTGAGGAAATTCATATCGCGCGATAATTATTGTTACCGATTTATCACTCATTTCTAATAAAAAATATCCTAATTCGTGTTCTGAATATGAACAAAGGTCTTACGGGTTTGGAACAACATGAGGATGAGTAATTATTGACAGAATTTTTATTTTTGGGTGAACTATCCCTTTAAAACCTACTCAGGACACCCTAGAAACTGTCTAGCAAAATTATAGGAAACGCTAAGAGCCAAGTCCATATCAACTCAGCTCACGTTTTATCAGAGAATATAAATCTAGCTGCTTTTAGATGTAATTATTTATTGAACAACTGTGTCTCCGCCTCCTGTTGTGCCCAGCTGTGAACTGTGGTAAAGTCAGTGTATTGCCCAGACCTCATGTGGCTTTTTGCCTTAATGAAATCTAATGCAACTGATGAATTTATGCATAGCTCTGATTGGTAGCAGTTCTGGTATCTTGTTCCTGAGGGCATATGAGGCCATAGCTGCTCTTTTCTATCACCCCTCCATCTCTGATAGCGTAACCATGGTGACGTGTCAGCCTGCATCAGCAGTAAGCTGCCTAAAATATACACTCGCGGAAACGGCGTCTGATCTCTCATCTCTCTCCCCCCTGCAGAGGTGTTGCTGGATCCGAGCCGGACCTGGTGCCCGTCCTCCACGTGCCAGGCCGTGTGCCAGCTGAAGGAGTCTGACACGGCGCTTCCGCAGTTGGTGCGGTGCAACGTTTGCACACTTGAGTTCTGTTCTGCCTGCAAGGCCAGCTGGCACCCGGACCAAGACTGCCAAGAGAACGTTCCCATCACAGCGTTTCTACCCGGAGAAAGCAGGTACTGTTGAATGTTTAAAAACATTTTCGGTTCAAGTTGAGGTAAACATTACCCAGAAATGAAAATTACCCCGTGATTTACTCACCCTCAAGTCCATCCTATCTATGACTTTCTTCTTTCAGACAAATACATTCGGAGTTACATTAAAAAAATGTCCTGGCTCTTCCAAGCTTTAGAATGGCAGTGAATGGGTGTTGAAATTTTAAAGTGCATCCATCCATCATTAAAAGTACTCCACACGGCTCCGGGTGGTTAATAAAGGCCTTCTAAAGTGAATCGATGTAAGTAAATCGATAAAAATAGGCATATTTTAAAAATTATAAACCGTAATCTCTAGCTTCTGGGAACTTTTATACGCACGGTCACGAGAGAGTGGCATTCCAGGATGACGTAGGTGTAGCATAAGTAATGCACCAATAAGCTGGATGCCAACTGCCTTTAAACTGGCTTTGCATTGCATCAGAATGTGTTTATTAACCCCCCGGAGCACTTTTTGTGATGAACAGATACACTATTGGACTTGAAAATCTCAACAGCTATTCACTGCCATTATAAATCTTGGATTTATTAATATAACTCTAATTTCATTCTTCTGAAAAAAAGAAGTCGTATACATCTAGGATGGCTTGAGGGTGAGTAAATCGTGGGGTAATTTTCATTTTTGAGGTGATACAAGTGAATGAGGCCAATCTGTAAACGTTAAATTATTTTGTTTCATAAGTGTAGCCACAACAATAACAAGTTAACATGATTTTAGTGTGGGAAAAAATATTGTGTAATATCCAATAATACAACTTTCTTGCCATGACAAAGTGATGCTGTAAAGCAAACAGTTTTAGAGCTCAAATAAATAAAATAAGTTTTAGGAGAAGAATTAATATAAGGGGTTTTATAAGGTTATACAGTGCCATTCAGTCTGTAGTGTATCAAAAGTGACAATAAAAATATTTATAATGTTACAGATATATGTTTAAAATGCTGTTGTTTGAACTTTCAATTCATAAAATAATCCTGAAAATACAGTATCATTTAGGGGTAGGCGATATGATCAATATTATATCACGATATTTGTATTTCACGGTAACGATATGTATAACAATATAGTTATTTTTGTTTTAAATAAGGTCTTTATCATATCAAAATTTTTTGATACCATTGAAATTTCATAATTATTGTCACCAGTGTCAATATCACAAAACTAATAACATACTCAAACTCACTGAAGACAAGTGAACAGTCAGCGATTAAATAAAAATAAGAAACTAATTACAAGCAATAGGACAAAAAAAAAAAAAAACTACAGTAGAACAAATAAATAAGAAATGCTACATACATAAAGTAATCAAATGTATAAAAACACTGCATATTCTTCACTGTGCAAATCAAATATATATTTCTTCTTATTGAAATTACAAAAGTGATTTAGCCAGGAGCAGTGAGAGATTTCCTCTCTTTTGTTGTTTGATTAACATGAATGACAGACAGCAGGAATATTAGACTGCTGTCACTTTAAGAGCTGCCCAGATCCAATATACTGTTACACGTGTGTTTTCTTTCTCAGCTGTTAGTTTTCACTTAACACCTAAATTACTGTGTTTACAAGGACACATACAAGTTAGCAAAATGACATCTCTTTTGCTGCTAATTGCATTTTAACAGCTTAAAATCACTTGTTTTTAAACCGCGATGCTTAAAAATGAGTGCAAATGATAAGTGCAATGACGATAGAGGCGATAGTCAAAAATCTCTACTGTTTAATCGATGGACAGTTAGAAATTTTACCAAACCTAAACTTCTCACACTTTCAAAAACATTGGCCCCGTTCACTTTAGTTGTAATGTCTCACTTATTTTAGAAATAAGACAAAGGATGAGTCACTATTCATTATCTTTTGGGGTACATCATGCCACAGATGCTGTTGATTGAGCTTATTTTGTACTGAACATGGAATATTCCTTTAAGTCTTATCGTGTCTCCTCCTCATTCATCAGCAGCTACGCCTCGGTGTAGTTTTGTCTCTTTGATGTGCATTTAAGTGTTCCCATCCTCCCCGCTGCTCCTTATGTGAATACAGCTGTCACGATGAGCCATGTTCTGTGTAATGATGTTCGATGTTGATAAGTAGACATGAGGTTTGAAATGAAATACCTCGATCCGTCTGTTTTTTTCTGCACTATTGAACATACTCATCATTCAGTCTAAGAATGGATCTTCTGCTTCTGGATGTTGAAGAGCGCTTTGCTCTCCGCTCAGTAAGCCAGAAATTCATGCACAGGTGTTATTTGACATTCATGTCACTCGCACACTTCATTCAAAAGCAAAAGCATCATTGAGCGGAGTTTCTGATCCTTGATCTCGGGTCACACAGGAATGAACACTCAGCCTGCTCTGAAGTGAATTGCTTCACTAATACACACTAGTCATAATGCTGCAAAGAGCCTTTCAAGTTTACAGCTCAATTTCTGTATCATTTCATGTTCGAGATTGCACCTAAACTCCAAAGAGTGAGATAAACAGTCTTTAGACAGCATGAAATCAAATTGGACCCCATTTACACTTTAAACGGGTTGTTGTTTCCTCAAGGAGCTATGAGCTGACCTGACTCTTTGAGAAGCTGATGTGTTTAAATATATAAAATATTTTATGTATTAATATATTAAATATATTAAATTAAAATTGGAAATATTAAAATTAAGGTGTCCTGAGCCACCCTGTGGACTTATAAAAGCAGATAATTTATTAAGTCGTTTTTAGGTTATTTGGCATCTTAAATAGTGTACTTGATAATAAATGTATGCTAATAAATAAAAACTAATCGAAAGGAAAACAAATGTTTTTATAATCTTTGATTTTTGCTGGCCCTGATGAGCTGGTGATTCGAAGTTTGTCTTGTTTACTTGCATTTTCTTTTTTTTTTAATGAAATGATTAGCATCATATTTATTTATTTATTTATTTATTTATTTATTTATTTTTGGGGGGGGCCAACTAAATTTTTTTATTTTTATTTTTTCTAACAAGATGGAAATGATACAGCACTTTTACTGAAAGAATTGTGGCTTGCAATGCGAAACATCTGTGATTGGTTTGTAGTTTTTGTGTTAGCCAGCTGGATAACATTATCTTGGTGACAAATCAACAGAATTTGCAATAACAATATAAAATACATCACAGAAAACCAAGCGTCTTAAAAATAGGTGTACAAGATCAGTGGATGTAAAAGTTTTATTGGCAACTGGCATAAAACTCTCATGTTTGCCTCAGGCCAGCAGCCACCCTTATTTAGTCCTGCTATGGCTGTGTGGGCAGAGAAAAAATGTCAATAATATCTTGCCTTATGACAATTAATAAGCTAGCTTAACCCTCCATGAATTCGATTGCACATGCTATATTGTTTTATCCTTAATGTATATCCACTGATATACAACCATTACACCAGTCTTCAGTGTCACATGATCTTTCAGAAATCATTCTAACATGCTGATTTGGTGTAACATTTTATATTAATATCAATGCTGAAAACAGTTCAATAATGCATCTTTTATCACGTCGCGTAATGTTTTTGTGGATTCAGGTTTCTGATGAATAGAAAGTTCAAAAGAACAGCATTTACTTAAAATAGAATTTTTTTGTTTGATCAGTTTGATGTATTCTTGCTGAAGATAATTAATTTCTTTAAAAAAAAAAAAAAATCATACTAACCCCAAACTTATGAACAGTAGTGTATATACACTACCAGTCAAAAGTTTTTGAACAGTAAGTTTTTAATGTTTTTTAAAGAAGTGTTAAATTCAAATTCAGTTCAAATTTATTTGTATAGCGCTTTTCACGATACATATCGATACATATCATTGCAAAGCAACTTTACAGCAAATTAAAGTTTTTACAGTATACTTAGTAGTAGCTTACTAGTGGTGACTATGTCAAGTTGATGTACATATGGCAGAGATGTATGGTAAAGACCAATTAATGACGTAATCAGACAAAGAACACTATAAATTAGTAGCAAAATTCGGTAGTGCTGTATGTTGCTTCAGGGTTGGCATCATCTGAAGTCCTCTGAGGGGTTGACATCATCTCTTCTTAAGTGTTCTGGATTCAGACTAAAGCTTGTGAAGTCCTAATTACCACAGGATGTCAATCCCATGGCAGAAAAAGAGAACAAATAGGAACATAATTAGCGTAGCTGCTGTTCAAACCATGCAAAGAAAGATTTGTTCAACCAGAGCTAAAAGATTAATAATGTGCATTTGATCAGATATAACGGTAGGAACAGTTTATGAGATGCATTATTTGAATGCTTAGCTAAAATATGTCGAATCTAGATTTAATCTAGATTTAAACAGGGAGAGTGTGTCCAAAGTGACTTTTTTAAAAAACATTAAAAATCGTACTGTTCAAAAACTTTTGACGGGTAGTGTACGTATATACACTACCGTTCAAAAGTTTGGGGTCAGTACATTTTTATTGTTTCTTTTTTTTTTTTTTTTTTTTAAGAAATTAATACTTTTATTCACCAAGGATGTATTAAGTTAATAATTAAAAGTTTATTAAAAGTTAATAATAAATAATTTACATTGTTATAAAATATTTATATTTTGAATAAACACTGTACTTTTTAAACTTATTCATGAAAGAATCCTGAAAAAACAAAAATTACAGGTTCCAAAAAATATTTGGCAGCACAACTGTTTATATTATTCAACATTGATCATTCTAATAATAAATCCGCATATTAGAATGATTTCTGAAGGATCATGTGACACTTAAGACTGTTGTAACAGCTGATAAAAATTCAGCTTTTCATCACAGGAATAAATTCTATTTTAAAGTATGTTAAAATAAAAAACATTATTTCATATTGTAAAAACATTTTGCAATATTACTGTTTTTTTTTTTTTAATATATTTTTAATCAAATAAATGCAGCCTTGATAAGCATAAGAGACTACTTTAAAGACTATTACAAGTCTTACTGACCCCAAACTTTTGAACGGTAATGTATATCAGAAATATATCAGAAATTTTATATATTACTAGCATTACTATAATTTTTAAAGGGACAGTTCACCCAAAAATGAAAATTCTGTCATTATTCACCTTCATATCGTTCCAAACCTGACCTTTGTTCCTGCTCGGGACACAGATGAAGGAATTTTTGATGAAATCCCAGAGCTTTCTGACCCTGCATAGACAGCAATGCATCTGACACATTCAAGGCCCAGAAAAGTAGTAAGGACATCAATAAAATAGACCATGTGACATCAGTGGTTCAACCGTAATGTTATGAATGTTATAAAGCTACAACAGTCCTTTTTGTGATATTGTTTTTTCAACAGTTTGACTATTTTTTCGACTACTTTAATGATGTCCTTACTACCTTTCTGGGCGTGTCAGTTGCATTGCTGTTATTGCAGGGTCAGAAAGCTCTTGGATTTCATTAAAAATATCTTCATTTGTGTTCTGAAGATGAACGAAGTTTTGCAACAACATGAGGCTGAGTACTTAAGGAGAGAATTGTCATTTTTGGGTAAACTATGCCTGTAACAACTACTTTACTAAACTGCAATGTTGCAGTAGTGTGAGTCAGAGTCTGAGAAGGAGCTGCTGCTGTTAAACGGGCTATGAGAGGTTTGCTGCACAGTGTCACTTCCCTTAGATCAATAGACTGGGAATTGTCCTGGAAATGAATGGGCTTGTACCTGTCAGCTCGGTCCCTGTGGGTCAGCCTCTCCATTACCAGCGAACACTGTCCCTGGCCCGTGACTCTTTAGCACGTATAAAAGAGAGAGGGGCCAGTCTGAGTAGTTGACTGTAGTACCAGTGTTTTTTGTTCTTTGTAGAAAAGGGTTCATTTTAACTCTTCCTAACCTATAATCTCTTTCTTTCCAGTTCGTTCTTTAAGGCCGACGATGACGACGCCCCCATCAAGCGCTGTCCTAAATGTAAAGTCTACATAGAAAGAGACGAGGGCTGTGCCCAGATGATGTGTAAGAACTGCAAGCACGCTTTCTGCTGGTACTGCCTGGAGTCTCTGGATGTAAGTGTTCAATATCTCAGCTTAACACTCTTAACATCATGCTGTTATCTTACTGTATTTCGTATTGGTCAAGCGCCGCTTAGGCAGCATGTTAGTTCTTCAATCAAGGCCGTAAATGCAAACAGTGTCCTTCACGCAGCTGTTCCGAACTCCCACGCAGATAATGACGGGCCTCTCGTAACGTTGTGTGTTTGACAGGACGACTTCCTCCTGATCCATTATGACAAAGGACCCTGCCGGAACAAATTAGGCCACTCCAGAGCCTCCGTGATCTGGCACAGAACGCAGGTGGGCGCTCACGGGAAGAAGCACACGTTTTCTTCCCCCCTTTTTTCTCCGTTGAGATCAGAATGAGCGCACGTGCACCTACACGTGACCGAGTCGTAGGCAGGCATCCATTCAGACAGTGTTTATTCAGGAAGTAAGTGACTGTCTGTTCTCGAGCAAGTGATACCTGCTGTTTCACAGCAGATTATAATGCAAAAGGGTCACTTTGGGACAAATTGACTAAAATTATTCAGCAAATGATGGAAAAGATCAATATAACCACTCATATATTTAGATGAGCAATTCAGACAAGCGCTTTTTAAAAGGCTATCTTGCGTACTCCTTCCTCCCTTTGTGTTTCATTTGTTAGACTAAATAATAATAAGAGAATATTACGTTTTATGAAATTATGCTAGGAAAACAATAACCTATTCCTTGAGTTAAAGACGTATGCGAACAGTTTTCAACATAAGGCTCATTAGACCCACTGTCCATTATGTATTTCTTAATAGCTTTGAAATAATACATTTTCTTATGGTTCAGAGATCAGCACAAATAGTGTTGGAAAAAGCCTTGAAGCGAATTCATTAGGAATTGAGAGAAACATAGTATGCAGAAAATGCAGGAAATACTTTGCTCTATATACCATATATATGTATGGTAAGTAAACAACAACAAAAAAATAATACATTTTTTTAATTATTATTATTTATTTTCTGTTAAATTAGCATTGTTATTTTTGCAATATTAATCAATTATATTATATACTATTAACTACTATTATATTTTTATATTATATATATTTATAAATTACACATAAATTACACACACACACACACACACATATATTTGTATTAAATATACATTTATAAATGACATCTAAAATACATATATATATATATATATATATATATATATATATGTATATGTATATGTACTGTTATACAGCATGTATAAATATTCAAATATATATTATATAGAAATAACTTTATATTGTATAAACATGATATATTATATTATATATAAATCACATATATATAATATTATATAGCATATCTAAATATTAAGTTGATTATTTTATTATATTAAATTACCATAATTATTTTTTGTATTTATGAAAATAACAGTTTTAAGGAGAAATTATTTATTATACCAATGTCAATATATAATATTATGTAGCATATATAAATATTAAATTATATATATATATATAGACAGAGAGCGAGAGAGAGAGAGAGAGAGAGAGAGAGAGAAATTTTATGTGGTACCATATGTTATGGTAAGTTAAAATTGGTGACTTGATTTAAAAATAAAAAAAATATAATAATAATAATAATAATAATACATTTACAAAATAACATTGTATCAGGATTATTTTATTTCCTGTACTAAATTGGCATTATTTTTGCATTTATAATAATGACAGTGTTGCAAAGAAAATTTCTATATATATATATATATATATATATATACACACACACACACACAATATAAATATATTTTTTATAGGGTACCATATGTTATGGTAAGTTAAAGTTGGTGACTTGAAATTTAAAAAAATGTATTAATTAAAAGAAAACATTGTATATATATATATATATATATATATATATATATGTGTGTATATATATATATATATATATATATATATATGTGTATATGTATATGTATATGTGTGTGTGTGTGTGTGTGTGTTTATACACTACCCTCCAAAAGTTTGGAGCGCCCTACAAAAGTGGGGTTTTGGACAATATTGGCATGAATCCTTTTTAATCTGTGATAATTTTGCACTGATAAGGGACAACACAAACTACGAAAACATATTTTATTACATAAACAGTTTATACATAGAAAAAACGTACATTTTCGATTCATCAAAATATCATTTATTAGCAGCTATTACAGCTCTGCATAATCTGGGCCTAAATTCATTGTATTGTAAACTTAATTGTCAATCAATTGTTGAAGCTATTAAGGTGTGCTGACCCAAAAATCTTTTAAAAACCTGGGCCAAGTTTAAACCAGTAACCATTCATCACAGCTGGCAAAGGGGCATGTCTGACTTTGACATGTATATATTGCATAATGATAATGTCAAGTTACTTGTATTTGCACCAAAAAATGATAAGGATTTATGCTGATATCGTCCAAAACCACACTTTACGAAGGGTGTTTCCAAACTTTTGGAGGGCAGTGTATATTATTTTTATACGGTACCATATGTTATGGTAAGTTAAAATTGGTGACTTAAATTTTAAAAAAATAATTAATTAAAAAACAATAACGTATCAGGATTATTTTATTTCTTGTGTTAAATTAGCATTAGTATTTTTTGCATTTATAATAGCAGTTATTATAAAAATGCCCCCCCCCCCACCTTTATTTACCTTTCGAACTGTCAGAACGTTCAGAAAAAATCTCTTCACACACTCATCATTTCATATGCTGAACATAATGTCATAAAGGTGAGATGACCCTGAAACTATAGAGAGCTTTCAGTACTTTTGCACAAAGACATCTGTTGCTCTGCAGGGAGGAGTGAGTCATATTAAGCTTCATAAGAGCGCAGCGGCTCTGTTCCAGCCCTACGAGTTTACATTTTATAAAGCTTTACCCCAGCAGCATCAGAAATTTGATTCTTTATGAATTAGTAAAGATGGAGCGACCGGGCTGAGCCAGTCCCGGGTTTGAGCCTTAGGGTTTGCCAACACTCTTCCATTACACTGCTCCGCCATTCCACATGGGAGCTCTGAGAAAGAGGGGAATAAATTGAGGGTAATTTACATAGAAACAGAAATAGTGTGCAGGGTTGAAATTTGTCCCATGATAAATGGGTGTAATCGTCATCATCGGAATGCTGAGAAGATTCCACTTGGAAACAGAGGTCAGTTGTATCCTGTTCCCTGCTCAGAAATTGTTTTACAGCCAGAGAAAATCAATTTCACATGCTGTTCTAGCCTACAGTCATGTGAAATATGTGTAATTTTGTTGGCCCACGATGATGACAGGTCTATATATATATAGTTCATGCATAAGATGAACTCAATCTCTGTTCCATTTTATAACAGTTACAAATTTTGAGGATCTGACGCCCCTATGTGGTGGAAGATGATGCTACATCAGAAATTTTGTTTATTTGGATCTTTTGGCTTTTTTTTAATTTTATTTTTGTATTTGTTCTCACTTTTATTGATAGCGTAGTAGATCAAAAATCTTGCACACTATCACAGCTTGCAAAAAATATAAAAATTTATGATGGGGAGAAGAATGGGTAGCAAAATTAGGAATCAAATGTGTTTATATATTGTCTTGCTTTCACTAAAGAAAAAAAGTAACTTTTATTATGTTGTGAAAATGTACATTTAAAAGTAGAAGGCAAATACTGTGTATAACTCAACAAAGGAATAATTAAACGAAAACTCAGCTCAACTGTAAAAAGTAACTAATTTGTAAAACATCTTCACATTGTTTTCAAACAATGACAGTTCAAGTGTCAAAGAAAAAAAACATTAATTTAGCTAACAGTATATTAAAATACAATTCAAGATATGAATTAAAATGTATATTTTGGAATATTATGGAATAAAGTAAATGTATATCAGCATGTCCTGATATGATAAATAAGAAACATATTAAAAGAATATAAAATGACTTGACTTTTCATTATTGTTATTTTTTAAGAAGAAAAAAACTGCTTCGTTGATTGTTAATATTTAAAAAATATGATTTAAAAATTATTCTTATAATTTTGATTATTATATAATTAAAATTACAAGAATACTTTTTAAATAATATTTTTTTAAATATTACATATATATATGTATATGTATATGTATATGTATATATATATATATGTATATGTATATGTATATGTATATATATATATACACATACACAATTAATTTAGCCAACAGTATATTAAAATACACTTAAATATATGAATTAGAATGAATATTTTTGGTTTGAATGAAGTAAAAGAAAAAGGAAAAAAAAAAAGAAAAGAAAGGAAAAGGGAAAAAAATCAGAATATAAGATTTATAAGATCTTTTCATTGTTGTCATTTGTTAAGAAGAAAAAACTGCTTCATTGATTAAGATTTAAAAAATATTATTTCAATTATTATTATTAATTATCTTAAAATATCAGATAATTTGACCTTTTTAAGACAAGACTAGTTAATTTTGTTGTGTTATACTTACCTAAAACATATTATAATATTTAATATAATATAAATGATCGTATTTATGAATTAAAAATTCTTAATATATATTTAACTTATTATAATAAATTTAGCCCACAGTATTATTAAAAACAATTCAGGATGTGAATTAAAAGTGTATTTTTGGTTTGAATAAAGTAAAATAATAATAATAATAATAATAAAAATCAGGATGTCCTGATATGATAATGAAGAATAAAACCGATTCAAAGAATATGAAATCTTGGCGTTTCATTCAATACTTTATTTTTTAAAAAGAAAAAAAAAAACTGCTTCACTGATTGTTAACATTTACAAATTATTTTAATAGTTATTATTAATTATCTTAACATATCAGATAATTTGACATTTTTAAGATGAGACTAGTTCATTTTGTTAAAATGTCATGTTATATATTTCCCTAAAAACGTATTATAATATTTAATATAATATAAATGATAATAATATTTTTTAATGCATGTTTAAATTATTACAATTAATTTAGCCCACAGTATTATTAAAATACAATTCAGGATGTGAATTAAAATGTATTTTTGGTTTGAATAAAATAAAAAATAAGCAGGATAATAAAGAAAAAAAACTAAATCTTTATTAAAATATTAAATCTTTATTTTATAAAATCTTTAACTTTTTATTAAATATTTTTTAAAGAAGAAAAAACGGCTTCAATTATTGTTAATATAGTGTTATTTTATGTATTATTATTAAAATAGAAATTTGCTTCATTTTGTTAAAATATCATGTGGTGTATTTACCTAAAAACTTATTATAATACTTCATAGAACATAAATGACAGTATTTATGAATTCACCATACTCAGTGTGTATGTGTGTGTATGTATATATTTATTTTAATAAACTTGATGGTTAAACCAAATAACATTATATGGTATAAAAGGTTATATGGTTTTTCAAAGCTAATATGAAACCAATGTGAATATAAAAAGTCTAAGAGAACTTGGTACATGGGTTGTAAACTAGATTTTATTTAGTTTTGAGGGCAATCTTATATGTGATTGACACTCATATGATGTTTCCATGTCTTTCTCCCCAGGTTGTGGGAATCTTTGCCGGTTTCGGCCTTCTCTTACTGGTAGCCTCTCCGTTCCTGCTGCTAGCCACACCGTTCGTGCTGTGCTGCAAGTGCAAGTGCAGTAAAGGCGACGACGACCCTTTACCCACCTAACAGCCCGGCGTGAGCAGCGTACGAGGAATTCCGGTCATCTCCTTTAATCGTTTTTCTTTTCCTCCTCCGCCTTCGAGCTCTTCATCAACCGGTGGGACTTGCGCATTTGAAGCCGCAACGCGAGCCATCTCACGCCACGGTTACTGTCACAGCTAGCTGAGTAGGCTCCATCCCGGCAGGCCTGACGAGACTAACGCAGACTTCACGAGCCTGCTGCTTGCTTAGGTGGAGGATTCGAGAGCTGGGGGTTCCCGCCGCAGTAACAAAAGAGACGTTACTGAAGGAGCACAGCGCTGTTCCATCCCGGCGCTTGTCTAATTTGTGGATGTTTCGCATACGTGGCTGTTCTGGAGGATTCTGTTCTAATAGAACATGTATTCAGTGTGTTTATGTCGAGTTTCTATGTGCATAGTAGCGTTTCAGTCACACGGCCTATTCTTTGTTACTTGTTTTGCACAGATAAGGGGCTCCTTGTCAATGCTCTAGAGTGAGTAGATTTCAGTTTTGGCTCAAGTGTATAGCTCAAATGCTAGTTTAAATGTTTATTAACAGCTACATTTTGCATTCAGAAATTTTAATGGCACTTTTTTTTGTTTTTCATGTCAAGTCTTTCTGTCTGAAACTATTGACAAACCTAGTTTGATTTGGCAGATTTTGGCTGTTGATGTCATCAGGAGATGATATTTGCCATTGAAATTTCTCTCGGTGCACTTAAGCGTAGTTTTTAGCATTGAGATCGAGTCACTGAACTTCATGGATTTAAAGCTTAAATATGATTCCAAAGCAGGGCTGTTCTGTGAGTTTACAATGCCAAATATTGACCTACTGAAAGTGTCACACGAACGACGCTTAAACGTTATCTGAACACCCGACATTTAAATGAGACCTGTAAAAATAAAGAAACCAAATAAAACATTTTAATTTATTATTATTTATTTTTTTTTTTTTTTTTTTTTTTTTTTTTTTTCTTCAAATTTGTAAAAAAAAAAAAAAAAAAATCAGTTGTTTTCAATTTTTGTTTTTAATTTTGTTTAATTTGTTTACATTTTTTTTCATTAATTTGTTAACATTTTTTCTTTTATCAGTTTTTGTTTTTAACTTATTTTTGTCATTTTTTCAATTTTTTCAACTATTTTTGTCAATTTCATTTTTAAATTTGTTTTCTTTTTTCCAATTTTTTTTTAAAATTTGTTTTTCATTTTTTCAATTTACTTTTCAAATTTTTATGTTTTTTAATTTTATTTCAACTTATTTCATTTTTCAATTTTTTTTCAAATTTTCATATCTTTTTCTTTTTTTTTTTTTTTTTTCAACTTTTTAATGTTTTTATTTTTGTATTTTTAAATCTTTCAATGTTTTCAATGTTTTCTGTCTTTTTGATTTCTTTTTTTGATTTTTTTGTAAATTTGTTTCAATTTTTCCTTTTTTTCAATTTATTTTATTATTTTTTTAGCTTTTTTTATTTTTTTAAATGCATTTACGTTTTTTTGTCAGTTGTTTTCAATTTTTATTTTTTTCTACTTTTTTGTCAATTTCTTTCTTCAATTTTTTTTTCATTTGTTTCAAATTAGTTTCAATTTGTTTTTCAGTTTCTTTTATATTTTTTCCTTTTTCAATTTTTTTCATTTTTCTTATCAATTTTTTTTTTTTTTTTTTTTTTTTTTTTTGTTCAGTTTTTACCAGTTGTGTGTGTTTTTTTTTAAATATTCTTTTTTCAGTTTTGTTTCTAGCTAAACTCTTTTGATCATATCCCCCAGTGAAATGTGACGTCTGGTCATCTTGTAATTTTTGTCAGATAGTTTGAAACTTGCATACAGTTTGTATCACTTGAAAAAAAAAAAAAGAAAAAAGAAAAGACGTTTTGAAAATTTTGGAACAGTCCCTGTAATTCTGGCTGGGATTATACACTGATTCCAAGACTGTTTGGCTTAACATATTTACAAGTCCAGCACTGTATCTATGCAAGTTCATATAACTTGAAGATAAAAAAAAAATGGTTTCTGCTGTCTTGAACTGAATGGTTGCTATGGGCAAGTTAGTGTATTTTAGTCAAAAGGAAAAAATATTTCAATTTATGTTCAAAACTGAGTCAATCAGTTTCTGAAAAGCCATTAAAAACACTATTTCTTTCATCAACTGATTTTAAAATGGCGGGATGATACTGAATGTCAACATCTTGCCTGCATCAGCTGAAATAGCAAGCGTATGTTCAAAAACTCTTGTGCCATCGTATGTAACTCAGAAATATTAAGATCAGAGCACCTGCCATATGTGTAGCTGGATAATATGTAGCTCATTAGCTTTCCTCGAAATCGTTTAATTTCCTCATCTGCCATTTTCCGTTCATGTTGTGCCATATTAGAGGTTTATATGACAAAGTGAATGTGTTTTCCTTAGTAATACAGTATCGGTTTGCCACAGTATTCATAAACTCAATTTCTGGTGAATATTTGTTGTTTGTCAACTCCATCCCTTGGTAGCATTATCCTGTTTTAGCCTTAAAAGTTTTTGAGTACCTCACTGGTTTTCTCTCCTGTAGCCGAGGGCTTTATTTTCTTTTTTATTTGTTTATTCTCAGGTCCTCTTAGATGAAAAATTGTGGCACTTTTCAGCTTGTGTGACGTTTAAAGAAATACCCTAACATTATACATGAAATGGCCATCTCAGAATTGATTTTGCTAAATTATTCTGATTACGACAAGCAAAAATCAGCATGATAGACAGTTAAAGCACAGCATCATCGTCAGTTATGAATAGCACACAAGTTACTCGATCCAGCTGAATCTTATTGTGCTCATATTATTCAGCGACATTGGCCATTTCATGTAGAATATTATAAAGAAATGCTTATATATACATGTATATATTGACAATCGTGCCAAGCAGGTTTTTATGACACTGATGAGGGAACATTTTTTGGATAAACAGTGGAAAAATATATACTCAAAGCAGATCTTTAATGTTGTATGGGCTATATAAATTCAGCTGATTGTGTTTCAGTTATGGTGTATGTATATATTTCCATTTGGTGTTCTTTTTTTGTTGTATACAGTGTTTATATTAGTTGTACAATATAATTGTTTGCTTTATTCAGGGTTATTGAATTCGCACTTTGGCCGTTCATTCGGTCAAGTGCTGTTTTTGTTCTCTTTGTTTGGGTTGCGTCATGTTCCCATTTGTCTGATTAGAAATAATTGTGGCTTTACATGTAAACTGGGAAATACTCCTTGACGTACACTATAGATCTTGCAAACAGCCAAAACCTGTATCGTTCCTGTTTGCAGGAATTTGCTTGTTGCACAAAACCTAGCCTTGCAGATTGGTTTTTATATTTCCAGATGAAACTCCTGTAAGCTCTTATAGTTTGGAGTTATGTCAAGAATTTGGAAAGCATGTCTTTTTCTCAACAGTGGTCTGTTTGTATTGATGTCTGTCTTTCACTCTTGACATTTGCTTATTCCAAATATTAATTATGATTTTACACGTACATGTTGTACCCCTTTGAATTTTTAGGGACCTTGGCAATTCTTCTTGCCATTGCTTTTAAAACTGGTTTTGCCTTTCACTCTTCCTTAGATGGCCTTTTTATGTGTCATTTGTTTGTTTTTGATATGTCATAAAGATTTTTTGTTCTTTGTGATTCAGAACCAAATTCCATTTGTACAGTTTTGTGTAAAATTGCATGTATATGACGTCTTGAAGATTAAAAAAAAATACAGTTACAAAAATACAACATATTTACTTGTATTGTCTTTGCCACTAACACTGTGATATTACGATGTATTTATGTTCATCATTGTATTTTTTTTTTTCTATTATTTTGGTTCTGTCTGCGTTTTGGTTCAAATGTCAAGGAAACTGTTTAATAGACCACTGTTGAAAAATATATCATTAAAAACATGGATTCAAAAATGTTGTATTATTATGTATTTCATGATGTGCTAAAAAATAAAATGTTTGCCAAATATAGCTAAAATAAATAATTTCACATATTTAAACTGCTCATTTTTTGCTCAAATTATTTGCTCAAAATATTTTATATATATATATATATATATATATATATATACGTCTACTCTAATTTTTACAGATTAATATTTATTTTTGATTGTGTTAACAGCTAAACAGTTTTCAAATTAACATTTTGTTTTTACTATAATAAATATTGTATTCACTTGTCAATGATATAGAATTATGAATAATGTTTATTCTAGGTAAATTCTATATCCATAAATGTATGTGAAGGCAAAACCTTAGGTCTGTTTCTAAAAAAAACTTATTTTTTTTTTATACACTAGTCAAAAGTTTTTGAACTGTTGTTTAACAACTGAAGTTTTGCTCCCCAAGCATGCATTTATTTGAATAAATAATACATCAAAAGCAGTAATATTGTGAAATATATTGACTATTTAAAATAACTGCTTTCTATTTGAATACATCTTAAAATGTCATTAATTCCTGTGATCAAAGTTAAATTTCCAGCATCATCACTCCAGTTCTGAGTGCCACGTGATCCTCCAGTAATCATTCTGATATACTGATTTGCTGTTCAATTTTTTTTATTATTACCAATATTCAAAACAGTTGAGTACATTTTTCAAGATTCTTTGATGAATAGAAAGACCAAAAGAGTCAGTGTATATATTTTTTGTGGGAAATAAAAAAATAGAAATTATTATTATTATTTTTTTTTTTAGCAAGGATGCTTTAAATTGATCAAAACTGATGATAAAGAGATTTATAAAGTTACAAAATATTTCTATTTCAGATAAATGCTGTTCTGAACTTTTTATTCATCAAAGAAACCTGAAAAAAATATATACTCGGCTGTTTTCAACATAATAATAAATGTTTTCGAGCAGCAAATCAGAATGTTAGTAATGAAGTAATTATGCTAAAAATTCAGTTTCGAAATATGGAATAAATTCTGAAATCACAGGAATAAATCACATTTTAAAATATATTCAAATAGAAAACAGTTATTTTAAATAGTAAAAATATTTCAGAATTTTGCTGTTTTTGCTGTACATCGGATCAAATAAACGCAGGCTTGGTGAACAGCACTGACTTCTTTTAAAAAAACATTAAAAATCTTACCGTTCAAAAACTTTTGACTGACAGGGTGTAGCAGTGAAATATATGAAAAGTAAACAGTCATGTGTATTTACTGGCATAATACGAGGGTTATTGGAAGATTAATTTAATTATTTATTTGCACGTTTGAAATGTTTTTTATCATGGTAAGTTAAAAACACGGAAACTTTAATAGTAAATTTTAAAGAAAATACAAAATAAAAGTCCCTCTTCCGGGAATTTAATCGTTCCCCGGAAGAAGAGTCGGTGGAATTTCTCCTCAGATTGTTATCGCAGCAGAATCCAGCGCGAATGTGGAGAAACCAGTGTGAGACCAGGTGAAGGCTGTGGCGGTTCGCGGTGTTTTGTGTTATATTTATGGACATTCAGCATTCACCGGGATCCCATCCGGTCCGTTTTGATATTTAAAGCCCTCTGTCATTGTCGCGTGTAATACGCGAACAGAAGGTGTTCGTGAATGTTGCTAAATAACGGACGGTAGATGTTGACAGCTGCGGACTTCACCTCCAGACATGGTGCTTTGACAGAAGTGATGCTTCATCGCCAGTATGGAGTCTTTGATATTTTATTTACTGCTATTAGCTCCACTTTCTATCCGTTGTGCGGTGAAACCAGGATTTGTTGAAGAAGACCTGAGAAATCAAGAAGAGGTACAAGACTTTGGTAAGTTAACGTTACCCTGAGGAAACCATTCAAATGGGTTCAACAAGGAAATTAAATCTAAAACTAACTCTAGCTAAATATCTAGGGATATTTTAGGGTTATCTGGAATTGTGAGTTTAGCCTTGCTTCCTTTTCCTGTTTTGACTCAGTCATGACTGCTCATGTTACTTCATTTCCTTTTACACTGAAGCTGCTGCATTTGCAATCTAATTGCAGTTTGAATGGAAAAGACATTTACATATGCCTCTCTTGCAGTGGAAACTGTTTGGGTCACTGCGTGGTTACACAGTAGCATCTAGTATGGACCAAACTTATTTAATCATTTTCTTTGATCTTGAAATGTTGTTTTGGGATTTGAAAGGTTAAAAGCTGTGTGTGGTTAAATAGTGGTGTTATGTAGGAGTAATAACATATACATGCATTACTTCATTCAGATGCGCTCGGCTCCATACTGTCAGACTATGATGTCCTGCCTGCATCAGGACTCCAGCTTCACTCGGTCAGGAAGCGGGACGTTGATGCCCAATCCCACGTGGAGCGGCTGGTCAGCTTCACGGCACTCCAGAGGTAAAGATGACAGATCAACACACAGCATTCTCTTACTGTTATACAGTGAAAAGCACTAAATAAGGAGACTTAAAGTCATCAAGAGGCTGCTAAAGGCAGATTGTGTTTTTAATTTTGAAATTATGTACACTGCCAGTCAAAAGGATCATGTGATGTAAGTGATGCAAAAATTCAGCTTTGAAATCACAGGAATAAATTACATTTTAATATATATTAAAATAGAAAACTGTTATTTTAAGTAGTAAAAATATTTCAGAGTTTTGCTATTTTTGCTTCTTTAAAAAATTTATCTTACTGTTCAAAAACGTTTGACTGGTAGTGTGTAATTAATAAATTATTAATTTTATTAAAAATAATTTAATCTGTTTATTTATTGTTTGTCATTTTTCTCGGTCCCTCCTTGATTTTCAAAAAATATTAATTTTGTATTTATTTTTATGTATTTATGTAGATTTTTTTATTTGTGAGAAAATATATTTTTTATTTGTTAGAGTGTTATTGTTTGTGTAATTCATCTCTGCCATCCCTGGTTATTTTTTATATATCTATTTGTATTTGAAATTTTATATATAAAAATATAATATAATATATAAGTCATTACTTTTTTTTTCTATTTAGTATTATTTATTTTTTTTTATTTAGTTCTTATTTTTATTATTTAGTAATTATATTATGTATTTATTATTCTTATTATATAGAGTTCTATAAATTGTTTTATATATTTCATATATAAAAATATAATAAATAATTTATTACCTATTTTTATTCTATTCTATATTCATTATTTTTTTGTTGTTGTTGTTCGTGTTATTCATCTCTGACCACCCCGGTTTCTAAAAACAATAATTATATTAAGTATTCACTACATTTTTACTACAGATATATTTTTTTTATGTGGTATGTATTTATGTTTATTATTTATTTTTATTTTATTCTGTAATTTCTTTATTTTATATATAAAATACAACAAATAATTTATCACCTATATTTATTCTGTGCGTTGATCAAAAGTTTTTTTTGGTTTGTGTTATTCTTCTCAGACATTCTGAAACTCCTATTCTGAAAATAATAATAATTATATTATGTATTTATTTTTTATCATATCTATTTTTATTTATTTGTTAATGTACATGTATTATGTATTTTTATTGTCTTTTTTGTATTTGATATATTTTATTTATGATTTATTTTTATTCTATACTTCCATTTTATTTTATATCTATGTATATTCGGAATTTTTTTTTTTCTTTATAGAAACGTTAAAGTGTTTGTTGTTCTTCTGTGACCTCTTACCTGAAGAGATCAGGCTCATTCTTTCTTTAGAGTTTCACTGAACTAAAAACAGATTTATTACATCTCTTTTCAAAGGCACTTCAAGCTGTACTTGACAACCAACACAGAACTTTTCACTGACAATTTCAAGGCTGTATTCTTGGACGGGAATGGAAAAGAGGACCAATATGACATTCAGTTACAGAATTACTATAAAGGACATGTTGTAGGTAAGACATGGAATAAGAAAATCAGCCTTGGCTTGAGAACTGAATTTTCTTGTTTTTCCATCCGTGATTCATTAGCATACATTGACACATCATTGTTTGCTATCTAAACAGGAGAAGAGCACTCGCGTGTGCAAGCACACATAGACGGGGAGGAGTTTTCAGCCCACATTCTTACAGAAGAGACTGAATATAATGTAGAGGTAATGTGTTCACACATGTTTTATACTTGAAATCATGTGATATATTGCATTTTTACTGAATGTTTCACTGTCTTGTCTTCGTTTAGCCCTTGTGGCGGTTTACAGAATCGCCCCCTGATGGTCGTTTACTGGTGTACCGTTCAGAAGACATTAAAAACATCAGTCGACTGTCCTCACCCAAAGTGTGTGGATATGTGAACGCTGATGCCCAGGAGCTCCTGCCAGAAGAAGCAAGAGCAGTGGGAGAGAAGGAACACGAGGAGGGTGTGTATTTACATATGAAGTAGAGGTGTGCGATAAGGCCAAAAAATTATATCTCGATATTTTCTGTCACTTTGTCAATTAGACAATATTTTGCTTGGTGTGTTATCGTGCTGGTACTTTGACAGGTTTAGGACTGCGGTGGACAGCTGACTCTTAAAGCTTTTGGTATTTTTCATATTCTGTGCAGAGATTTGTTTGCAGGAATAACAGAAATGAACTTTTACTTTTCCTAACCTAATTAAACATATGCATCATCTTTTGTGTCAAATTCTGAAATTTAATCAATAAATTTAAATAGTAAGATGCTATAGGGCTGTTACCAATCAAATGAAATCAGTATCAACTAGGGCTGGGCAATTTTCTGATTTTATAGAGTAATTTGAATGTAATGTTTTGACACGATTTTATTTTTTAGAAATCTAGGGATGGCGATTTTGCATAGAAATGTTACCAAATGTTAGAATTAGACATTCTGATAATATGCCAATGATAACAGTAAAGAGAAAAGAACGATCCAACCACGTCGGCACACGTGATTAACTGCTCATGTGTGACATGCTCATATCTAGTGATTGACCGATATTGTTTTTTATAACCGATACCGATACCGATTGTTTGCATGTTTATGTGCCCCATAACCGATATGCAACCGATATTTATTTACTGGTATAAAGTAAATAAATGACTGAGTGAAGTAAGTTCATACTTCACTTTGACTTTTCCCCCTTAATCTTCATATTACAACAATAAAAACTTTTTATTTATAACATGCATCAGCTGCAACACTAAACAAAACAAATGCAGAATGTCTAATGTTTTCAAACGTAGAAAATAAATAAAGGACAGAAGTCATATCAACTTCATTTTAAACTACAGTTTTAGTAGGTTTATAAGCTGTTTTATCATACAAGCTCACTGGATAATTTTAATTCACTGAATAATATTCTCTGAAATATTGGAATATAACAGACAAAACATTGTATTTTATTGCATTTCTAAACTGGTATGTTATATCAGAATCACTTATATTTTGTTCTAGATTCTGACAAAGCGCTGTTTACACAGAACTATATTCAAACTGCGATCGCTCGCGGAGATAATAAACAATAGTAAGTAAATAGTAATAGTAAATGTTAATATTTAGGGTGTTTTAAACAAGTGAATCTTGTGAAAAGTTACATGCGGTGGCTGCTGGAACTTTTCCTGAGCATCAACCCAGTGAGTGAACAGCAAAATGAAAGCCACTTCACGAGATTAATGATATACACAACAGAGAGAATTAAATTAAACGCTTTTATTTCCAACATGCGCTCATTCATGGCTGTATTGTTTAATTCAGGCAAAGTTAAGTCTTTATTGGGACAGGACTTGACAGATTATTTTAGCCGACTCCAACTTCACAAGATTAATGATGAGCGTATAGACAACACAGAGAATATTAAATTCAGCGCTTTCATTTCCAACATGTGCTCATTCATGGCTGTATATTATTTAATTAAGACAAATTTACATGTTTATTAGGACGGATTATCTTACGTGACTCTGTGAGTTTGTCTGTTTTTTAGATCCAAAGCTGCATAAACTAGGTACATATCAGGCACATATGTAACACATCTAATATGTGCATTAATGGCTGTTATGTTAAATAAAGTTTACTAATTACAGCTAAGCAAGTGCTTTACCTATGCATGCCGTTGTTGTTGTCTCGTCTCCTCTCAGACACGCTGAAATGGCAATCCTGATAACCGATAACCGATTATGGTAAAATGCTTAAATATCGGGAAAAATATCGGTAAATCGGTATATCGGTCGACCTCTACTCATATTGCTAGGTGCCGTTCACACAGAATTTACTTTTGTGTTGACAAAGATGTGACATGGGCAGTGGAATAGGAAAAACATGCAAGAAGATGAGAGTGAACTTCTTTTTACTTGAGCGCCACATTTTTATAACGCCTTTTCGTGCATGAGATGCTGCAAGAGTCACGAGTGCAACAGTCAAACCTGTCCATGTTTACATAGAAAAAACAATGGAAAAGCAACGTAATTGGGAAAAAAAAAAAAAAACCCTGTGAAGAACTACTGCTGTATGTCTGATATTTCATGTTTGCATCATGATGACAGGCTGAAAGCTGCTGTTCATTGTTTTTACACAACATTTATAATTAATAATCTACTGGTGTTATACTTTCAGTTATTTTGAATTATTATTTAATAACTCATAATGTTAAAGACAAGTTAGTACAAGTACTTTTTTGCTTAGCTATTGAACAAGTGGTTTGTTTAACATTTACATCATGTTGACACCTTCATGTGTGATGCACTTGGAATAGAATTTTCTTTTCTAAGAAACTAGAGGGTTTATAAAGAAAAAGTTACTGGAATCATGATGTTAGTTACATTTTCAAGATGACTACTTAAAAATGAGAACTGAGAATTGGTCAGATGTTCTGACAAATTTGAGATTTACATTTTTTTGCCATATCGCCCAGCCCTAGTATCAACCAAATTTGTGTTTGCAATGAAGAGGTGGTACATAATCAACATTTTAAGTGGCATTTAGATTCATTCACAATCTTTAATGCAGGACATGAATGCAGTTAACCTGCAGTTACAAATGCATACAAAAACAAAACAAAAAAAAAATATTAAAGAAAAAATAAAGAATCATTCATTCAGCTGATTCGTTCAAACGGTTGGTTGATTCAGTAATGACATACCTTGTTGTGTTGCTCAAAGAGGAAAAACAGTCCTGCTGTGGCTTTGTTTAAAACTATTTTCGTTGACGAAATAGAGCAAAAACAGAAACTTGTCTAAAACGTAAGTAATTTAATATATTAATTTCTTGTTAATTGGACTGTTTTATAAATCAATATCACATTTGCAATCTGACTGATATTTGGAGAATAAAATACTCTGTTTGTTATTAACTGTATCAGATGATATAAATATAAAAGACATCATACTAAAAGCAGGAGGCATATTTGCCACCTTACCTTGAATTTTGGGGGAATTTTTGTTTTTATAGACTAAATCACACAGTGAATGTGTGAACTTTAAATGTACGTGTGTGCCTTCATTCTGTGGGTGGGTTTTGTTTGGTTTTTGCAGCATACTCAATAATTTCAAATCGCTTAATTGTTTAAACAACCGTTATGATAGCATCATAGACAATATATATCGCACACCCATAATGGCAAGATACCAGAGACTAGAGATCAGATAAGTTATCAAAATGAACTTCCTTTTTTTTATGAGGTTCTGAAACTTTCAGGTGGTTGACCATTTTTAACTGTAAATTTGAGGAACAGGAAATTATTTAAATTCCCTGCAGTTATATTTAATTATTTTATTTTTTAAACCGCTAAATGAACTCTCAGACCATATAGAGTCTAGTTTGAGAAGCACTGCACTCTTACTAAATCCTTATAAAATTCTAGCCCGGCCTACATTTAGCTTCTATATATTCTGTTTCACCCTGAAATAAGTTATTTAACTGTATTACAGTATTACAGTCAAAAGTTTGGGGTTAGCAAGATTTATTTGTTTTTATAATTAATACTTTTAGTCAGAAAGAAACATTAAATTGATAAAAATGAAAGTAAAACTTTTACATTAATACAAAAAGTTCAAATAAATACTTAATTTTTTTTAAAACTTTCTATTGATTAAAGAATCCTAAGAAACAATCACAACACTGATGATAATATTTCTTGAGCAGCAAATCATCATATTAGAATAATTTCTGAAGTATCATGTGACACTGAAGACTGAAGACTAATGATGCTGAAGTTTCAGCTTTGCCATCACGAATAAATTACGTTTTTAAATATACACATATAGAAACGGTTATTTTAAATTTTAATAATTATTCACAATATTACTGTTTTGCTGTATTGTCAAGCCAACATTAAACTTTTGAATGAAAGGTCAATTGTCAAATGTTGTTTAACATTTAAAGGTTGTTTTGTTTTCCAGCCATTTCGAGACACACATTTAATTATGATAGCAATCTAAACAGACAATAGATATTCAGCTTTTATCACATGCTCATGATGAGCGAGATGGTTACTGCATGAGTGTGTGTAGGAGTTATACATCAGCGTGACAGAGGCCACCCATTCAATCATGTAGTCACCCGGCAGTGACCTCCTGCTATGAGAACTGAACATAGTCTGGAAACAAAGCAGTAACTTCAATTTTTTTTTTTTTTTGTCCTCAATTATCATAGTCATGGAAGTCCCCGTTGTGTTGCTTTAAATTGTGCAGGCGCATTTATGAAACTGAGTATTTAAAAATAATTATTTGGTTGATGCATTTTAACTTTTTGAATGCAGAGCCTCACATCATAGAGAGAAGATCAACATACGACCACAAGAAAAACACCTGCCCACTGCTGTTAGTGGCAGATCATCGCTTCTACAAGCACATGGGCCGTGGAGAGGAGAGCACCACCCTCAACTACTTGGTGAGCAATGCAACTAAATTACACACTAAATTTAACTGGAAAGGAAAGACGTCATTGTGGTTGTACTCTACAACAGAGCAAGCTGTTGCACTAAGAGTAAGATCCATATAAACACCATGATATCAGATTAAAAATGCATTGAATTTGTGTGTTTGGTGTCTTTCAGATTGAGCTGATTGACAGAGTGGATGATATATACAGAAACACATCCTGGGATGAACAATTTAAAGGCTACGGTGTGCAGATTCAGCAGGTGATCTCAATAACCCTTAATCATGGAGGGTTCATCCTTCTCAGTTCTCATTCTTTTCTTACTTCAGTAGATGCAGGGCTCTACAGTGCGACCATGAAAAATATTTAGGTGCACCATGTGCGACTGACCTAATCAGCATATTTGTGTTTACGCTGAGGGGAGCTTCAAAGGTTTCTATGTTGTTTTTGCAGCGTTGAGTAAGACGTATCTCACAAGTCCTTTCATAAAGCGTAGAGAGAGTAAAAGAAGAGATTGAATGTGCAGTGCAGAACGAAGAGAGCTTTGTTGATTATAATGGAACTTTGTGAGATTGCAGTGAACTAAGATGAGTGACAGCTTTTAATGATTTTTAAGGGAGTTTGTAAAAACACTTTTGCCTGATTTTGCTCTATTTTGTCATCAAAAATAGTCTGAAACAAGTCACAACTGAGCCACTGAGCATTAGGGGTGTAAGAAAATATCGATACACGTGTGTATCGTGATATTTTGTTTGGCAATAATATATCGATATTTAAAAATAAATAATCATACAAGATTCATGACAGTTAATTCGTTTTGAGCTTATATCCTGACCACTAGATTGCAGTCTTCTTACCTCTGAACTTAAACAGTGACAGGAAATACTAGCATAAGGGCACTTTATTTTTTATTGATGTTAAGCAGATGTAATTCTTAAGTTTAGATTAAAATGATCTGACATGGTTATATTTGTAAACTTAAATTGTAAAGCAGGGTCTAAAAATATATATGGTCTGTTTATAAACGCTTACATTTTATACATTTAATTAAAGAATCTTGCAAGCACTTTATTTCCCTCCCTTCTCGTTCTGCACAAAAAGTGATTCAGTAACATTGAATGGTTTGCATATGGTGATGTGTTTTTAATTACAGCTTTCCTAAAATTATGTCCTATTCATAAAATAAGAAACATCCCAATATATCGCCTTGTTTACAATATTGCAATGTATTGCAACACATCGTATCGCAACCCCTGTATCGTGATACGTATCGTATCACCAGAATCTTGGCAATACACAGCCCTACTGCGCATCACTATTCAAACACAGCGTTGTTTAGTTTATGAATGAACGTGCATTTTAAACAAATCTAGTGAGTCAATTATTCAATTTCCTATTCATAGAGAGTCACTTGCTTTATTCCTGAATGAATCAGCCATTCGAACGAATCAAATGAATGAATGATTCAGTAATACTATCAGTGACTTGCCGCCACCTACTGGCAGTTTTAATTTTATTTTTAAACGATCTTGTCAGTTATTTAAATCATTTAATATTTCTATATTCAAAATTTTATAGTTAAAACATTTATCTCAACATGAATTTATGAATTTGCACTCACACAACCTCAAATAAATTTTGTTAATACTCTTATTCTCCTTGTTCTTATTATGTTGTTTTAATTAGAAATTTTAAAAAAACCTTAAAATATAATTTAAAAAAAAGATGACATACTTTTAATAAAGTTAGAAAAATGCCATTACAAAGGTAAAAACAAAATTCCCCTGTAAATCATCATTTTTAAGGAGTCAAATATCACCTCGTAATGGGAATGCTCTTTTTTTTTTTATCAGATTTTTTGATTATTGATTAGAAGGTGCTCCTGAAATTTTGACTGTGCTCCTAAATTTTCTAAAAAAAAAAAAGAAAGTGTAGAGCCCTGAGATTTTTATTTTCTCAAGATGAAAAAGGAAGCATGGGCGCTACAAAAATATAATAAAACTGTTCTATATGACTTCTGTACTATATATATATTTTTTTTCCCTTTTTTTTTTTTTTTTTTTACTATTTATTTCCTTTCAAACCAATGCCAATGAAACATTTATGAAAGAAGTAATAATGTCTGATTTGTGAAACTGAGACTTTTGAGTCAATAAAATGGTTAATTAAACTGCATTTCAGTTGTTGATTAAAACTCGATAGAGCACACAAGTCATACGAACCACTTTTATGATGCTTTTGCATCCTCCTCTAAGCTCTATTGTCCATTCATTGTAACTGCATGGGAAAGTACAACCAGAATTATTTAAAACACCTCCTTTTGTGTTCCACACAGTCTAAAAGACTGTTCCAAAACAACCCTGCTTTTTTCACTCTTGATCACTGGTAGAACTGATGACTCTGAAGTCAAACAGATCATAGCAGCTGACTCAACTCTAATACAAAGAGCTTAATGTTAGTTTCAACAGACCACAAAAGTTTCCATATTTTGTCACGTGGCTTGTAGCAAACTCCAGGTGTAACCAACACTTTGGCTGAATCCATTTTATGCTTTTCCCATCTTGTTGCAGTGTTCATGTGCTCAGTCTTTTGCCTTTTTAAAAGTTGTTTTTTAAAAGCTTCTTTTCAGCATCTCATCTCAATATTCAATGAGTCAAAGTTTTTGATCTGTGTGTGATCACCACCTAAATTGTAAATATGCCCACAGATAATCATAAACAAGGAACCCACAAAAGTTGCCCCTGGAGAAAGTCATTACAACATGGAGGGCAGCCCATTAGGAAGAAAGGACGGTGTGTGGGATGTGAAGAAACTCCTGGAAGTAAGTTCCTAGAAATATGGTATACACAGGTTAAAATGTTATGATGAATCCACAACAACTGTCCAGTAAAAGTAAAGATTTTGTGCTTTGCATTCAGGTCAGATTTTAATAGCCTCAGACTTTGTTTAAAATTGTTGTTAATGCAACAAAAAGACTGCCATGTACTACAATAATTACAATTTATTATTAAGATAGTATTTCAAAATAAAGTCAGTTAAGATTCATTAGATATAATCTCATTATGGTGTGTTTCCTGCACACATCATCAAAGGCAGCATGATGTCTGAATCACTAACAGTGACTTATGAAAGTGACTTTTTATTGAATCAGTGGAAAGGATTCATGAACCAGCCTCTAACTTGATTGTAAGTTAGTGATTTGAATCAGATTCACTCAGTGAATCAGTTCAACAAAACAGACTCACTGAACTGCGGGTCATTTTTCTGGTTTGATTCTGAATGATTTCTGTTTTGATACTGAGATGTATTTTAAGGTTGTGAACCTTTATTTACTAAAAGATTGTTCATGTTACAACCTATATTTAAAGATAAATATTTTTGTTTACATCTGTGTATTAGGGCTGTCAAATCAATTAATTGCATTAAACGTTTTTGTTGACATAATGTATGTATGTGTACTGTGTATAATTATATGTATATATAAATCTAAATATATATATATATATATATATATATATATATGTATATAGATTTAGATTTAGATTTTTATATACATAGATTCATAGATTTTTATATATACGTGTTAATTAGTTATGAAAAATAATGCGATTCAAATTCAGCCATAGCAGAATTGTTGGTCCCCTCTGAGAAACACAGCGGTGTTTAGTTTATGAATCCGCGTTTTGAACGAATCGTGTGAATCAGTGATTCAAAAGTCCAATTATAAAGAGCCATTTACTTAATTCCTGAATGTATCAGCCAAATGAAGACATTTACCGCCACCTGCTGGCAGATTTAGTTTCTTATTTAGAGTATAATTTCATTTTAAAAAATAATAATAATTAATAATAATAATAATAATAAAACATTAAAGTGATAGTTCTTCCAGTGATTTTTGTTGTATGAAAAAAATACTAAGATGTTTCTAAAATGATCTTCTTTTGTGTTCCATAGTTTACATTAGGCCAGTTCAGCCTAAATATTTGTGTAATAAATTTTATGTTGAATCAAATAAAACATTTATTTTTAAAGCTACAATTTGTAATGTCTACTTGATCCTTTCTCATTTAACACAAAAATAGCTGTAAGTAATCGTGTAATTAATTACATTAAAAATTTTAATTGTATGTATGTGTTTATATATAATTTATACTATATATAAATAAAATATGTATTACATATTTTTATATTAATAAATATGTATTTATATATACATATAAATATACATAGTACACATTATATTATGTAAACATGGATGTGGATGTGATTAGTCGCGATTAATCAATTTGACAGCCCAAAAATTAATTGGTGTTCTAAAAAAAAAAACTTAAATATAAACTTAAGTGAAATATTGAATTAAGATTTTTAATTATATAAATTATAACTTAAAATGTAAATAAGCAATGCACTCAGTAAACCAACATGCTATAAACCAACATTTTTTGAGCAACTCTGTAAATTGTCAAATAATTTGTAAACTATAATTTAGCATCTAAATATTTCATTTTTTAGAAGCCAGTTTTTTTGAGTAATTTTTATTAAATATTTGTAGACCTTCAATTTATTTCATTTCTCTTTAGCAATTCAGTTACGACATTGCAGACAACGCCTCTGCAGTTTGCCTTGCCCATCTCTTCACCTATCAGGACTTCGATGATGGCACTCTGGGTCTGGCATACGTGGCCCCTTCCAAACAGGGACTGGGAGGACTCTGCCCTAAACGTAAGGATCTCTTTAACTGTGATCAGTGGAATTCCACTCTTCAAAACGTGCTTGACCTTGCACATTCCTTTTGTCTTACAGCCTACTATCCATCACAATCCGTCAAGAAACCCAGTTACCTCAACACAGGCTTGACAAGCACCATGAATTATGGGAAAACTATTTTGACTAAGGTTTGCTTCAAATACCACTTGTATCTTGTAAGCTAGATGCTTTGTAGCAGGCAGCACAGTGGTCTTTTGTCTTCCCAGGAAGCAGATCTTGTAACAACTCATGAACTCGGACACAACTTCGGAGCAGAACACGACCCGGACAATATACCCAACTGTGCGCCCAACGACGACCAGGGCGGCAAATATGTCATGTACCCTATTGCGGTCAGCGGAGATCACGCCAACAACAAGGTATTATCTATCCAGTATTGAGTATTGATTATTTCCCCTTCACATCTGGTTACTTTACTTACTCACCTGTTTTATTTTTTTCCCTCAGCGCTTTTCCAGCTGTAGCAAATTCTCTGTCAGTAAGACGTTAAGGGTCAAAGCCCATCAGTGCTTTAAGGAGAGGAGCAGTAAGCTGTGTGGGAACTCCCGTGTGGAGGAGGGGGAAGACTGTGACCCTGGACTTCTTCATCTCAATGGTGACCCCTGCTGCACAGCTAAGTGCGAATTCAGAAATCAGGCACAATGCAGGTAAAGATGCTAACAGTGATAGGTTTTTATAGAGTTATTCAGATTTTACTTCCATGACCTGACTGATGACTGATACTGTTGTCTGTGCCCCTCAGTGACAGGAACAGCCCCTGCTGCAAGAACTGTAGGTATGAAAGTGAACACAAGATCTGTCAGGAGAACATCACCGCCACCTGTAAGGGAACGTCAATGTGCACAGGTGAGCCCAGACCTCTCCAATGACAATGTAGCAGTGGTCTGGATCAATTATATTTGGTTAACGTTTTACTCTTGTGTGTTCACAGGCAACAGCAGTGAATGCCCCACCCCTGGTAATCTGCCTGATAATACAGAGTGTGTGGATAAGGGCCGATGTCGGAGCGGCGAGTGCAAGCCTTTCTGCGAGGCCGTGCATAATCTTGAGTCCTGTGCCTGCAATGGTAAATGTTTTAAAAAACCCTCTTCTGTGTTCACACTAGTGTGCAACCAAGAGATCTGTTTGGATAACCAGTGTTCATACCTAATATAACACTGTTTCTACATATAACAGACTATTTTACTATTTTATATAGACACAGACACAGACTGGCTATATTAAAGTTTTTGAACACTTACACTAGGGCTGTCATGATTCCTCGATTCAGTCTGAGTACTCGATTTTAAAAAAATCCTTGACTGTGCTGAGTAACCGGCAAAATACTGGAAGTGGCACATTCCACGGATAAGAATCCATTAAGTTTTCCAAGGCTGTTTAAAAATCTTAAGCATAATGCTATTGGAAATTCACAAATGCAACGATTCAATGAAATAAGTATATCAGGGCTCTACGCTTACTTTTCTTTTTAGGACCATTTGTGTTGCTAACTTGAAAAATGTAGTGTAACAGTCAAAATTTCAGGAGCACCTTCTAATCAATAATCAAAAAATCTGAAATAATAATCAAAAATTAGCCTTCCCATTACAAGGTGATATTTGACTCCTTATAGTGATTTACAGGGAAATTTTGATTCAACCTTTGTAATGGCATTTTTTAGCTTTATTAAAAGTATGTCATCCTTTATGTCAAATTTCTAATTCAAACAACAGAATAAGAACAAGTAGAACAAAAATATGTTACCAGTCCAATGAAATCAGCATTAACAAAATTAATTCATATAGAAATATTAAATGATTTAAATAACTGAAAAGATTTAAAAATGACATTAAAACTGCCAGTAGGTGGTGGCAAATCACTGATTTAATTACTGAATCATTCATTCGTTTGATTCGTTCGAATGGCTGATTCATTCAGGAATAAAGCAAGTGACTCTCTATGAATGGGAAATTGAATTACTAGATCTCTTTATGTAATATAGTCAAATGCGACTGAAATAGTCGCACTATAGAGCACTGTATATGCGATGCAGGTTTAATATATGCGCTTTAATTATTTACATATGTAAAGGTTACATTCTTGTGTCTCAGCGGCTCCATTCACAGTAAATAATGCTCCACACAAACAGCTATAATTTACATGTGTGGAGCATCTCCAATAACATCTCTGTATATTATAACATTGATCTGGGACAACCAACATTTGTCATTTCATCAGATTTGTAAGGTAAATCATTTATAAACTGACGGAGAATGCATCAGTATCTTTTTCCATATGCTAACAGTTCATCGTGATTTCAAATAAAAGCTCAAACCTCACGTTTTGATATCCACATATTCAAGAAATTACAGTGGCTGCAGCATTTCTGTCATAAAGAAATGGCCAAATATTAAAGATTAAGTGCACATTTGAATGAAATGTTGTTTAGTCAATATTAAACAAGGATTAAATTGTAGGCTGCTGGCGCCCTCTGCAGTCATTTGTTATAATGCATAATGTACTGTTAAAATATGTAATGTATTATAAACAATAGAACTAATGTATTAGTTCTATTGTTTATAATACATTATGTATTTTAACAGTTTTGTTCAATAAAACCTAACTAATTATTATTGCCTCATTGCTATTATATGTGCATTTTAAGTCATTTTAGAAGCTGTTGTTTGCTTAGGTCTATTTTTAATACAACAAAAAATAATAATTATATTTGATCTATATTGATATATCTGATTACTCGATTAATCGTCAAAATAATCAACCAAATACTCGATAACCAAAATAATCACTAGTGACAGCTCTAATTTACAAAAATTAGGTGGAAAAAATTACAAAAAATAAAAACATGTGTCATTTAATTGATTTTTTTTTTTTTTTTTTTTTTTTTTTTTTTTTATTAATTAACAATATTTAACCTTTTTTTTATTTTAAAAGGTTAGTTTTACATTCGCCAAGGCTGCAGTTTATTAGATTGAAAATACCAGGAAAAAAAGTCAGAGGAAAAATTAGAACTGTTTTCTATTTGAATATAGTATTTTAAAATGTAATGTATTTTTGTAATGAAAAGCTCTTCAGCAACCGTTACTCCAGTCTTCATATCACATGATCCTTCAGAAATCATTCTAATATGCTGATTTACTGCTTAAAGGAGAAGTCCAATTCCAAAACAAAGATTCACATATAATGTACTCACCCCGTTGTCATCCAAGATGTTCGTGTTTTTCTTTTTTCAGTCGTACAGAAATTATGTTTTTTGAGGAAAATATTTCAGGATTTTTCTCCATATAATGGACTGACATGGTGCCCCGATTTTGAACTTCCAAAATGCATTTAAGTGCGGCTTCAAACGATCCCAAATGCAGTTGCAAATGATCCCAGCCGTGGAAGAAGGGTCTTATCTAGCGAAATGATGGGTTATTTTCATAAAAAAAAAAACAATTTAAATACTTTTTAATGTCAAACGCTCGTCTTGTCTTGCTCTGCCTGAACTCTGTGTATTCTGGTTCAAGACAGTTAGGGTATGTCGAAAAACTCCAATAGTATTTTCTCCCTCAACTTCAAAAATCATTTCAAAATCATCCTACATCGCTGCAGAAGTACCGACCCAGTTCAACTGTCATGAACCAGGACAACAACAGTTTAGGCAGAGTAAGACCAGACGAAAGTTTGGCATTAAAAAGTATATAAATTGTATTATTTTTTATTAAATAACTGATTGTTTTGCTAGATAAGATCCTTGGGATCATTTACAACCACATTTGGGATCATTTAAAGCTGCATTTAAACTGCATTTTGGAAGTTCAATATCAGGGCACCATATCAGTCCATTATATGGAGAAAAATCCAGAAATGTTTTCCTCGAAAAACATAATTTCTTTACGAATGAAGAAAGAAAGACATGAACATCTTGGATGACAAAGGGGTTATATGCGAATCTTTGTTTTGGAAGTGGACTTCTCCTTTAAGAAATATTTTTTTATATCTTGTATTTATCAGTTTTGAAAACATTTGTGCTACTTATTATTTGTGTGGAAAATGTGATACATTTTGTCTCAGGATTCTAAGAAAGTTCAATATTAGTTTATATTTGAAATTTTGTAACAATGAAAATGTCTTTTACTGTCAATTTTGATTAATGCATCCTTGCGGAACAACAGTATTAAATTATAAAAAAAATACTTACTGACCCCAAACTTCTAATAAAGTAAATGCATATAAATACAGACTTTGTGAAAATTATCCTTAGCCTTCTCTATGTAGTGACTGCAGGATGTATAAAAAAGCTGAAATTATGGGATTATTATTATTATGCGTACCACTTCAAAATTGCGTTATAATGGCCCATTCATTTACCTGCAGTTATGAATGCAAAAGTGCTGAGTCTGTCCATTTGCTTGATGTATTTCAGAGACCGAGCACTCGTGTAAAGTGTGCTGTAGAAGTAATGGGCTTTGCACTCCCTTTGTCATTGGTGGTTCCCCTCTTTACCTGCGCAAGGGCAAACCCTGCACCGTCGGCTTCTGTGACGGGGCTGTGAGTTCACTGCTTGTCTGTGTTTTGACAATGATCGTTCATCAGACTGAATCGTGTTTTCTTCTCACTGGCTGATAAATGCTGCAATGTTGTTCGTTCCAGGGTAAATGCATGAAGCAAGTCCAAGATGTCATCGAACGTTTATGGGACTTTATTGACAAACTGGACATCAACACATTTGGTAGGGGATTATAACACAGGGTGAATTTAGCTATGACTTTTCCTGTATGTTTATGTTTGTTAAATACCAGTGGTGACTCTTCTCTGTCAATGTGCAGGAAAGTTTTTGGCTGACAACATAGTTGGATCAGTGGTGGTTTTCTCTCTCCTCTTCTGGATTCCCCTAAGCATACTGGTGCACTGTGTGGTGAGACTTATTTCACTGAACGGATTTTTCGTAAAGGGATAGTCTGCCCTGTCATCATTTACTCACGCATACATACTTCCAGACCTCTTTGATTTTCATTTGTGCAACTTGTTTGGTAGGAAGCACAAGCTGTGTTTGAATTTTGACAGTCAAGCTCTAAAAAGTGCCCTAAAAGTGGTCCATAAAGCCTGTGGTCTTCCAAAGCCAAGCGATAGCTTTGTTTGAGGAATCAGTATTTTAGCATTATTTATACACTATCGTAGCATTTATTCATATGGGTTAAGGTTGAATTAGCTTTAAAATTTTCTATGATTTATTTTGAGTTATTTATACTTTTAATTTATACTATTTTTACATATTTATACTATTTTTACATATTTGTATTTTTTTTAACCAGCATTTTAGCACTATTTATTTACAGTTATAGTTATATTTATTAATATTTTAACTTTAACTTTTCATTTAAATTTAAGTTTTGGTAATTCTGATATAAACTAGTTTAAGTTTTTTTTTAATTTTGTTATGCTATGCTTATAGTTGTTATTTTGTTTTTTATTTATTATGTTTTTATTTTTTATTCATTTGTTCTAATTATTATCAGTACTGTATAATTTTATCTGTACTCTATAATTATAATTGTGCATGAAGATATTTGTAAAATTTATTAAAATTAGATCCTAGATGCTACAGTATTTGTATATGTTTACATTATATTTATATTTATTTTTATATTTGTTCCTTTTTTTTCTGTACATTTTTGTGGAGAATATAGTGGAGTGCTATTGTAGAATAAAAATAATTTCTTAAATATTTATTTTTTATTTATTTTTATATTTAGTACATTTTTATATATTTTTTTCTGCCAAGTTTTGTGGAGAATTTAGTAAAGTGTTATTATGAAAATAAAATTATCAGTTTTTTTAATATTTAGTTTTTATTTTAGTTTTTATTTATTTGTTTGTTTAATTTCAATTTTTTTATTTTATTTTTTTCAAAAGGTATTATTTATTTTTTTATTAATTTATTAAGTATTTTAGTCATTTAAAAACTTATTTATAGTAATAGATTTTATTTGCAATTTGTTCTAATTATTATCAGTACTGTATAAGTACTGTAAAACTGTATACTGTATAATTTTATCTATACTGTATAACTACAATTGTGAATGAAACGTGTTTAAAATTGATCAAAATGAGTTCCTAGATGCTACAATTTTTTTATATTTATTTTTATAGTTATTACATTTTTTTTTTCTGACCATTTTCGTGGAGAATTTAGTGAAGTGTTATTATAAAAATAAAATTAAAAAATAGAATTATGTTTCTATTTAGTATTTATTAAGTTTTTATTTATTTGCTTATTTATTTATGTATTTATTCATTTCTTATTTTAGTCATTTAAAAGCATATTTGTAGTAATAGATTGTCTTTGCAATTTGTTCTAATTATTATCAGTACTGTATAATTGTATGTATACTGCAGAATTGGGCATAAATCCTAAATGCTACTTTTTTTTTTTTATTTTATTTTTTTTTTTTTTATATTATTTATTTTAATGAATTATTTTATTTTAGTAATTTAAATACTTATTTATAGTAATAGATGTTCTTTGCAATTTGTTCAAATTATTATCAGTACATATTTATATATTTATTTCCTTTTTCTTCCCACTTTTGTGGAGAATTTAGTGGAGTGCTATTGTAAAAACAAAATTATTAGTTTTTAAATGTTTCCATTTAGTATTTATTTATTAATTTTATGTATTATTTATTTAATTCTTACAAAGTGTTTTTATTCACTTGGAATTTTGTTTTTCATATGATAATTCTATCTTATTTGATCTAATTTATTATAAATGTATTATATAAATGATTATTTATTTATTTAACAATTATTATTATTTATTTAACAATAACACTGAGAGGAACATCCTGAAATTTGATGATATTTTGCCGTAATCTCATTTGTATTTCCATCACATTCAGAAACTTCTGTTTCTGATAATACTTCCACAGAAGTAATTATGTAAGTACTATAGTGAGTAAATGATGACAGAATTGACATTTTTGGCTAAACGAGCCTTTTCACGACAAGAGATAACAGTGATTGTTTCTCTTTGCCCATTAATAGGACAAGAAACTGGATCAGCAATATGAGGAAAACTCCAAAACCATGATGTACCCCAGTGTAAGTCCTTCTGTCGCAAAACCACAACTCCACCATGTCTGTTTTCTCTCGCAGGGGAGCTCAGATACTAACAGACTAACTAACACACTAATGTTATCATCCAGCACCGCAAAGTAACCTAATAACTTGCTCATCCAGTTAGCATGGCGTCTTATATCAGGGCTAGTGTGGGCGAGCGTGGCTGCACATGTATGACTTGTGGCTTGTTTGCTCTGACCCTTGTGGAACTGCAGCAGATGGTGGTGGAGGTGTGTAGTAGAGCTCTCAACTCAGGTGAGTGAGCGTCATACGGCCGCCCGCGCCGCTGTGACACCCCTGAGCGCGCTGGTTGTGAGCGCGCTGGTTGTGTCAGACGGGCCGACCGAGTTTAGTTCAGCTTGTCCTGTATGTGTCGTGCATTCAGTGTCCATGAGGATGTGTTGCCGGTTTCTGGTTCTGGTTGTTTTTGGATGCAGTTCAGTAGTGGAGCGTTTTAAATGCACGGCTTTGAAACTCTCTTGATACTGCATACGCTTCGGGCTCTTCATTTGATTTGGTTCAAGAGATGTGAATGGACCGTTACTGATTTGGCAGATGCATATTTTGCCGCATTTAACTCAAGTGTAGCATGCTGTTTATGTTATGCATAGGGATGGGCATCAGTTTGTCTACTCGTACTTGACAGGTAAATCAGAATGCTACAGCTGCGCTGCTGTGTAATTAAAATTATGTTTATAATTAGGCCTTTATTTGTTAACATTAATGCATTAACTAACAAAGAACAATGCATTTTTACAGCATTTATTAATCTTTGTTCATGTTAGTTACTAAAAATGTTCATGTTCATGATAGTTCACAGTACGTTAAGTAATGTTAACACATACAACTTTAAATTTTAATAATGTATTAATTCATTTTAAACTTAATACCAAGAATTTAAGAATATAAACTATGTTGGGTTTTATAGTTTTGTTATATGGTTATGGTTTTATTGTTTTTTTTTTTTTTTTATATTTATTTTTTTTATTTATTAAGTTTCTATTTTTTTATTGTATTTATTAGTTAATTTATTAATTATTAATTTAGTAATTTAAAAACTTATTTATAGTAATAGATTTTCTTTGCGATATGTTCTATTATCTATACTGTGTAACTATAATTGTGCATGAAAAATTTTGTAAAATTAGATCCTAGATGCTACATGTTTTTATGTTTATATTAGATTTATTTTTATATTTATTACATTTTCTTTATCAGTTTTTTCTGCCCACATTTGTGGAGAATTTACTGGAGTGGTATTATAAAAATATTTTATTTATTTCTATTTAGTTTTTATTTATTTATTTTTGTTTTATTTATTAATTTATTTATACACTATTATAGTATTTATTAATATGGGTTAGGGTTGAATTATCTTTCATTTTTATATTTTGAGTTTGTCATTTTAATATATATACTTACTGTATTTATACTTTTTATTTATATTTATATATATATATTTTTTTAGATATTTATATTCTAACCAGTATTTTAGCACTATTTATATATAATGGTATTTATTAATATGTTCATGCTAGTTCACAGTACATTAAGTAACGTTAACAGATATAACTTTTAATAATTTTAATAATTTATTATTAATTTATTTTGAATTAAATATTAACTAAGAATAAACAATAAATAATAATAATAAATGTGATGTTGTTCAGGTTCACCTTATTGTAAAGTGTTACCAAATATATATATTATTTTTAATTTGTTTTACCTAACCCTATAAATTTTACCTATACTGTATAACTAGAGTTGAATTAGCTTTTATTTTTATATTTCAATTTTTCTTTTATGCCATTTTAATATATACTTTTTTAGATGTTAGTACAAAATTAGATCATAGATGCTACAAAAATGTTTTATATTTTTATTATATTTATATTATTTTTATATTTTTAAATGTTTTATTGTATTTTTTTCCTGAATTTTCTGTAGAAGTGCTATTATAAAATTAAAATCCAAATAAAAACTTTTAAAATAAAATTAAAATAATAATATTTATAATTTTTTTTTTTTTAAATTTCTGCCCACTTTGTTGAGAATCTTTTGTTAAAGTGCTATTAAAAAATAAAATATAAATATAAAATTAAATTAAAATAAAATAATACATATATATATAATAAATATTAATAAATATATATAATGTATTAATAAATATATATAAATAATTTTATTTTTAAATGATGCCAAAAAATGCTGAGTTAAAAACAAAAAATAATGAAAGTAGAAAATTAGATCCTAGATGCTACAAAAATGTTTTATATTTATATTATTTTTAGATTTAATGCTTTTTTATCATTTCTTTTTTTCTGTCCACTTTGTGGGAGAATTTTCTATGAAAGTGCTATTACAAAAATAAAATCTGAATATAAAATGTAAAATAAAATAAAAATAATACAAATAATTTTATTTTAAGATAATGCATAAAAATAGTGAATTTTTCAAAAAATAATGACATTTTTAAGTTTTAGTGCATCAGAAAATTAGATCCTAGAAGCCACAAAAATATTTAATATTTATATTAGATTTACTTTTAGATTTATATGGAGAATTTTCTGTAAAAGTGCTATTATAAAAATAAAATGTAAAATAAAATTTAAATAAAAAGAATAAAAATAATTTTATTTCTAAATGATGCAAAAAATGCTGCATAATAATAAAACTAAATAATAAAAAATTGGTGCATCTGTAGTTGGTCTAATAAATTGTTTAATTTCATATATCAAAATTTCAAGCTGAGATACCAAAAGGAAATAGCTGAAATGGGGAGATTTAAATGTTATGTTATGGGCCCTGAAAGGTTGAGAACAACTGGTATAAATGTTTTTGTCAGGAATAAAGACCATAATCAATCATTGCTGTCACTTCCGAGTACTAATGCCCATCCCTATTGAGGATGTTGTAAATGCCACAATGAGTCTCACTTATTCCATCACATATTCTTTCCGTAGAGCGCAGAGATGCTGAGCAGTCTGGAATCGGCGCCCATCCGCATTGTGAAGGCCCCTCTTCCACATTCGGCGGGAGCGCGACCTCAGCCCTCACTGGGCCCCACAGGCCCCGGCTTCTCACCGGTACAGGAGACGCTCGCCGCCCCAGGCCCTGCCAGCCTCTCCGGCGCACCCAAAGCGGATCCGCTGCGAATGGCCACAATCGAGGAGGACCCCAGCGTAGACTCCTCTCACCTGGACGAGGAGGAAGGCCTCCGTCAAAGCGGCACAGCTGCCAGGTCCTTCGAGGACCTCACCGGACAGGCAATGCCATCCCGCGGGGACAAGAGACGGCTGACGAGACAGGCGCGCATTGACAGTAAGGAGACGGAGTGCTGAGGACACTGGCAGAAGTCACTTGATTGAGATGTGAGCTGTGAGGTGCAATCAGGCTTCATTTTTGGTGCATTTAAAAGTGTATGTGATGTGGAAACTGCTGACACATTTCGGTTGGTTTTTAGACATTTTGTAGCATTCCTTTAAAGGGATGGTACACCCAAAAACGAAAATTCTGTCATTAATCACTCACCCTCATGTTGGTCTAAACCCGTAAAATGTTCGCTCATCTTTGGAACACAAACGTCCGAGAGCTTTCTGACTCTGCATCGACAGCAACACAACTGGCACGTTCAAGGCCAAGAAAGGTAGTAAGGACATTGTTAAAATAGTTCATGGGACAGAGGTTCAACCATAATTTTATGAAGCTATGAAAATACTTTTTGTGCACGAAGAAAACAAAAATAGCTTTATTCAACGATTTCCTCTCTCCCGGGACAGTCTTCCACCATTACAGAGAGTATCACGACACGTGAGTATTCTTGTAGCTTCATAAAATTATGGTTGAACCACTGATGTCACAAGGACTATTTTAACAATGTCCTTACTACATTTCTTAACCTTGAATGTGGAAGGACCTTTGCTGTTTATGCAGGGTCAGAAAGCTCACAGATTTCATCAAAAATATCTTAATTTGTGTTCTGAAGATGAACGAAGATCTTGCAGGTTTGGAGCGACATGAGGGTTAGTGAATACAGAATTTTCATGTTTGGGTGAACTGTCCCTTTAAAAAAAGAGTGTTACTTAAAAGCATGTCAGAAACTGCCATAAGAAATGACTTTGCATAATTTAAAAATGAAAGGAAAAAATTCAGTGCAGCTGTAGACTGCAATTTAAAGGGATAGTTTATCCAAAAATGAAAACTATGTTATCTTTTACTCAGCCCTTTTACTCATGCCATTCTAAACCAATATAACTGACTTTGAAAGTGAGTAGGTGTCCAATATTCTTTTGGACAAAAATAGTAGAAATATTCTTCATAATATCTTCTTTTTGTGTTCCACATGAGAAAGTAAGTAATACAGGTTTAAAAACACTCCAAGTTGAGTAAATGATAACAGAAGTTTCATTTTATGGTGAACTATTCCTTTAATCATTGTACATTTGTCCTACATACGTCTTTTGTAACTGTTTAGGCATTTTGTTGTTGTTTTTATACACTGAAGTACAAATCAAAATCATTTCTTGTGGTAATTGACAATCACGGGTGCTGTCCTTACATCAGGGACAGTTCACCTAAATATGCAAATCCTCTTATCATTTACTCACTGTCATGTTTTTCCAAAGCCAAAAATCACAAATTATGACATTTTTAATAAAACCTAAAATTTCTGTACATTTAAAATCCATTCCACCAAAACGTTAACACTTTCGATTTGTTCAAAAACACATTGTAAATCTATATGAATTGAGCAGTTTAAAGTGATAGTGCATCCAAAAATTGAAGTTCTGTCATTAATTACTCACCCTCACGTCGACCCTCAAGACTTTTGTTCTTCTTCAGAACACAAATTAAGATATTTTTGATGAAATCTGACAGCTTTCTGACCCTGCATAGACAGCAATGCAACTGACAGAAAGGTAGTAAGGACATCATTAAAATTGTCCATGTGACATCAGTGGTTCAACTGTTATGTTATGAAGCTATGAGAATACTTTTTGTGCACAAAGAATGAAAAATACCGACTTTATTCAACAATTTCTTTTTTTAACTACTTTATGGAGGATTTTAATAATGTCCTTACTATCTTTCTGGGCCTTGAACATGTCAGTTGCGTCGCTGTCTATGCAGGGTCAGAAAGCTCTCATATTTCATCAAAAATATCTTATTTTGTGTTCTGAATATGAACAAAGGTCTTATAGGTTTGGAACCTGACAGTGAGTAATTAATGACGAATTTTCGTTTTGGGGTGAACTATCCCTTTAATTCAGGTCTTCTGAACAGATGCAATCAATTTATATTAAAAGTATTGTGAGTTTAGAATGACAAGAGTGTGAGTAAATGATTACAGTACTTTCATTTTTGGTAAATTATCCCTTTAATTTGTATTTAACCTAGAATATTCCTTTAATACAGTCAGTATGTGCCTTGTAACACATCCAGTAGTGCAAATCCATTTTTTCTCATTCATTTATACCTCATGAGCAGCAGGACTACAGCACAACTCCGTACACGTTGTCACACTTTTAACATTACACTGGTCGACTTCCTGAGAAGATTCAAGCTATGCATGTCCTATGCCATATGTTTATGAATTAAATGTCATACGTGTAACTGTAAGAGGAGATGCAATTGATGAATTTTACTTTAAACGTTCTTAAAGCTTAAAGTTAGAAACTGCACAGGATGTTAACATTTTTTGCTTTTTTTTTTTAACATGTACTACTATAGCATCTCGTCATTTTAATATAGCATTATGAATATGTGAAACACTGATTACAGAGCCGAGGGATGTGCATATTTCTTCTTTTTTTTTCTCTCTCTCTTTTTGCCACTAAAAAGATTGTATAGATGTGACCAAAATCAATCGATGTTTTAGAAGGACTAGTGTCTAAGTATTCCCCCACTGTGAAATATCTGACTTTAACTATTACAGTTGCATTTTAAGATCTTGTAAAGTTTTAATGTGCCATAATCAGTCGAATGACTAAATATATATTTTGTATTGTTTCTTATATTCCTCTATATCAAATCAGAAGTCATTAAAATATCTCACTTGGATGTAGAAAGCTGTGTCTGATTATTCTGGTATCATTCAATGTGTGTGTTTTTGATGCTTGGTTATGTCACATTTATTTAACATGTATTCTTGGGCTTTGAAGCCACATGAATAAACTGCCTCCACACTTAAGTGTGTCTGATTATTTTAAGAACCGAAGATCTAAAAATGAAAGCGGTTATTGTAGCTACTGAAAGCGGTTGCATGCAAGAAGCTCAATAAATCAACTGGCCTTAATTTAATTAGTTCAGAAATCTGAATATTTTGGGCAGAACATCAAACATTATCTGTGACATCTTATTTAACTTGAGTAATTCAAAACACCTCCTGTTTACAAATATGACTCATTTCAGTCCAAGCAACAGTTGTGACTTTATGATTAGCGTATCCAAAAATATAAACCTCAGGATCTCATACGCTGTTTCAAACCCGTTGTGCATCATTCGTCCTGTGTTTTAATCACACAATAGGCTGCTCTCAGGGCATTTTGGGTCCACATCCCCCCAGTAAGGTAGAATGAAGGGCAGATCAGTCACTCGCCTCTCAAGAAGTGTCCATAAATGCTCTGCCACAAACTGATTGCCTTTATCCGAGAGATGAAGTCCGTCCGAAAGATATACTGAGAAATCCTGAGAAGATAAAGCCTTTTTTTATAGTATTCTAGTTCTGATTTTTGTTAATTTAATACAGTATATCATTTAAGGCTGTGCCAGGCTGTGTTTTACCTGTCCATCTTTCTGCATGAGTGTCCAGAGATCCAGAACATCCACACCAGACTGTCCAGCAGCCTGAACGCAGGCCTGTGCATACTGACCAGCCACGGAGTTTAACCGATTCAAAGCTGAACCTGATAAAAGAAGAGCATTTAAACATAGAAACCATATTCATTATGTGTGTGTGGGATAGAGAGACTGAGGCTATCTTTGTAACTAAACACTCTTCTCCTTGCTGCACACTATATACTGCCAAGTATTTTTTAAAAATAGTATGTGGATGTGCAGCAATACACATTTCTGTCTGGAGTTCAAATATTATTACATAAAATTGGGTTGAAATCACGGTCAGAAGTTAACCTTTTAATTTTAAATGTATTTTTTTACATTAGTGAGGGCAATTTTTATAATCATCCTATTATTTTAATCACCATACTATGTTGTCTTTATTATCAAATACTTAAATTTACCCAATTACATTAATCAATATTTTAAACTGTTGTCAGTAACAATAGACTGTTTAAAATTGTATCTAAATTATACAGGTAAAAGCTCATGGGGCTCAAATATTATGACAAAAATCATTATTGCTCTTTATATTGTAATAATGATTATTAATATCGATATAGAAAACCATATAACCTAACATGTATTTGTTTCGTTTTGTTTTCGTCACATTCTAGCTTCACAGACAAACATGTCAGTCCATGACACTGGCCAAGTCTAGCACAAGTTATGCATAAACTCACTTTATAATCACTGAAACTAGAAATTAAACTTTTATTTACACCGTGTCTGCACTGTTTATGATGAGGATAATTGCGAGCTTGAGCACTCAACAACATCTCCACCGTTTTTAGCGCTTCTGATTGGCCAATGCATTTCTAAGTTCATCAAAAACGCGTTTGATTGGTTATAAGGCTTAAAGGAGAAGTTCACTTCCAGAACAAAAATGTACAGATAATTTAGTCACCCCTTTGTCATCCAAGATGTTCATGCCTTTCTTCAGTCGATAAGAAAGTATGTTTCTTTAGGAAAAACGTTTCAGAAATGCTCACCATATAGTGGACTTCAATGGTGCCCCCAAGGTTGAATTTCCAAAATGCAGTTTAAAGTGCGAATCCTAATGTAATTCCGCAAATTGACACTTTTCATTCACTTTCACATTTTTTTAAATTCTTATTTTGGCCTTTATTATGATAGGACAGATCATACAGGACAGGAAGCAAAGTGGGAGAGAGAGAAGGGGGCAGGATGGGGAAAAGTCCTCGAGCCGGGATTCGAACTCGGGACGCCTGTAGCGTAACGGCGCTGCATGACTTCGCATTTTATTTTAATCACGACAGCCGTAATATGTTGTGAAATTACGCAGAGGCAATTTTTGCCCCTTTGTCTTGAATTTATTGGACATTTGTGTTCATTCCGGAGGCATTATTACCACAAGCCCTCATTAATTTACGACCCCGGTGAAAGCGCAAAATAAATAAAACGTTTTATGAGGTTATATTATGACAGTGTTGAATACTGCCGTTTACAACATTGCATACTCTCATTTTAACTCTGGTGTGCAGTAGTACACTAGTACTGAACACAGCTTTAATTCAGGAGGTGTGTCACCTTTTACCAAGCACTCTTTCTCCCAGGCGGCTTCTTGAAGTGGTGGTGGTGTGATGAAGATGATCTTGTCATTAGACACTCCTATAGACACCAGATATTTGACAATGTCTTTTAAATTCTCCGTGAACTCCTGAAGAGGCACGTGCTGCGCGGGGTTCTTGTCTGCAAAGAAATGTTTGTAAGTGTCTCATATTATGGTGTTTATGGCTTTAAATAACAGTTAAATGTTTTACCTTCCAATGCACAATCATTAGCGCCGAAGAAGACGGTCACCGCCGTAATAGGGGCATCAGAAATGGGCACAAGGCGAGGAAGCACAATCTTAGCCCACCTTGTGTTATAACCCGACAAGCCTCTGTTTACTACGTCGCATTTTCTAATAAATGAAAGGAATGATTAAATCATCAGCTGCGGCGGTATGAATGCAATAATGCATCCGTGCTGTCATAAAATCTGTACCTGGCGAGTTTATTAGAGATTTCGGATCCCCATCCGTTCGCTTGATTCGCAAACTGAAACAAAAACAATGCATGTCAGAGTAAGGAACTAAACCCAAAGTGCAATGTGTCCCAAACTATTACCTGTGTTATTGAGTCGCCGAACAGAATAATTTGAGGCCATATAACTCTCTTTAGTGTCGACATAGTTACAGCAACACCTGACGACTTTAAATCCACACTTCAATTCCACTAGGAAGCAAGCAGCGAAGGCTTAGTGATGCTTCGTTCAGAAACGATTCGGAGTTCGAATCTTTGAATCATTCACTACCATGTACTGAATCAATTCTTATT